>NC_077233.1:53765838-54008338 GCF_027887165.1 Monodelphis domestica | reverse complement strand
GGAGTTCAGAGGCCTCAGGCATGGGGCCTCCTCAGAAGATAAAAACTAGCTCATCTTCCTAAGAGGATAATGTTTTGGAAAGGTAAAGGAAAAAAAAAAAGGATTCAGCCTAAACTTTGAGAGAGCTCAGGGAAGATGCCTCACCTGACCCACGCTACTGAGCTTCTCCCAGTTACCTCACCAAACCTGCCAAACCCATACAAGAGCTGCAAGCACGCCAAAACGCCAAGATGCCCAGCACACTGCCACAAGCCATGTCTCAGCGAAAGAGAGCCCAGCAAGAAGTGACATGAATATGTAGACTTTTTTTTACATCACTTCCTGCATCTCACATGTACCAATGGTAGCTTAAGCTTGACTTAGGACAGCCCAGGGGTCTGTCAGTTGTTTCTGATTTGTCATTTGCTAGCACATGTCTGTCATAGGCTGTCCTCCTCAACACTTAATCCTTAAGTAGGGGTGTAGACATTTCTGTTTGTTAGGATTTTTAAAACTAATCAGGGCATAGAAAATCTCAAATTCACACCATCCAGCCTCAACGTGTTCCAGTCACTCCTACAACTTACTACTGTCTCAGTGCTTGGGAATGAGTATCTCTGTAGGGCTGTCTGAAGGTCAGGAGATCTGGGACCTGGTGTTCCCTCTGAGCAGGTATGATCCCAGGCAAGCTATTCCTCTGGATTCAAAGTCATAAGACTTTGGGTGGATCATTTTTCCTCCAGGGGCCTGTTTCCTACAGTGTAAAGTGAGGAGATTGGACTAAACAATTTCTGAAGTCCCTTCCAAATCTAAATCTATGATCCTATGATTTTTAAGGTTTCTTTTAAGTTTAATATCCTTTGTTCCAACCCTTCCAATTTGACATTCCTGGTCTAAGGTCCTTCATAGTTCTACCATTATATTCCAAGACCTTTTCTAGGTTTGTCCTTCTCTATTCTAAGGATTCTCTAGCTCTGATGTTCTGTGTGCTAAAAAGTCTGTCCTAGCTCTGACATTTTGGGTTCAAAGGACCCTCCTAGATTTTATATTCTAGGTGTTAAGGCCCCTCCCAGCTCTGACATTCTCTATTCTAGACTCCTCTAGCACTGATTCTTCTTTTTTTTCTGAGATTCCCCTCCATCTGTGACATTCTGATTCTCATCTCTTCCTCCTCTATCTCATTTTTCAGATGATTGTCTGTAGGGTACAATGACTCCTCTATTGGATCAGCACACCACCCTGTTCTGTATGTCTGTCCTGTCCCCCTGTGCAGATTATAAGCTCCTTTAGGGCTTAGATGATGCCTAATGCTTCTCATATATCTCCTAGATCACCTAGAACCATGCTAGGCACATTAAAGGTCTCCAGATCTTATAACCAATGCTCAACCTCTGTTGCTCATATTGCTACATAGTCCTGAGTAGATAGGAATAATGACAAAAAATAATGATGTTATACAATTACAACCCATAACGCTTTAAATTTTGCATATAACCTTATATGCAGACTGTATATAAAGCTTGAGCCAAATGATAAACTGAAATTGTAAGCTACTAAAGCTTACTACTGCACAAAGACTTTTGGTGTACCCATTACACTGTCACTTTTAAGCTTCACCACAATAACTCCATGAAGGAATTATGGTCACTATTAACCCCATTTAATAGATGAGGAAAATAGGATTTGGAGAGGTTAAGTGCCAATGTCCACAGTGAACTCAGTTCTTTTCCATTCTAAGTCCAGAAGCTTATCCAGTAAGTCATGTCCAAGTTGGCTGCAGAGCGATTAACTTGGAGATTGATTAATAAGCACTAATAGGCACCTATGGCATACCAGGTACTAGTGTTAATGGTAGACAAAAAGGAAACAGTTTTGGTTCTCAAACAGCATATAGTCTATCATTATGTGCGTCCATACATGTGTGAACGCCAAGACACAGAAGATGCAATGTCGTGTTGGAAGAATGGGAACGCATCCTTGAAGTACTGAGAATGATAATAGTAACATTACTCAGCAACCTTGTAGCTTGGGAATTCTAAATGTTATTATCTTCATTTTATAGTTGGAGAGATGGAGGCTAAGTGCCTTGTCCCTCATCACCCAGCTAGTAAGTATCTAGGACAGAACTCGAATTCAGATCCTCTCACTGAGCTTGCCACTCTTTACTCCTATACTATCAGTGATGCTTCCCTCTCTCTGCAAGCTCACCTCTTTTGGACAGGATCTAAGTTGTAGGAAGTGTCTCACCCACGTTCTGCTCCTATTCACAGTAAACATGACTTGTTTCTCAGTAGTGGTGAGGGTTCTGGCATGCCTCGTGAATGGAAATTCCTGAAAAACACCACCCTTGCCTTGCAGATGAGCATATGTTATCACGACTACTGGTGCCAACTAAGAAAAACTGTGAAATGCCGACACGGGTGCTGTGAGGATCTGTACCTTCCAGGGGAGCTGAGGTAGGGAGCCAGGCAGCCATGGGAGACGAGGGTGAAGAAAGAGTTTGGAATTTAGAAAGATTTCGAATCAGAGGACCTGCTTTCAAGGCAAGATTCTACCGTTTACAACTTGTGTGGTTCTGGGTAAGTCATTCCCCCTCATTGTTGGGCCTCAGTTTTCTCTACTCTAATATGGAGGGAATGAGCTAGACAGCTTCTGAAGTCCCTTCAGCTGTAGCATTCCATGGTAGATAGGTTTGAGAAACTTTAGAACTGAAAGAGACCTTATCTCCTCATTTAAGGGGGAATTTTAACTGAAGCTCAGAGTGGTAAGTAAACCTGGTGAATATGAAACAGCTCCTGATACAAATCAAGTGTTCTTTCTGCTTTTTTGCCTCAATAAGCCTGAAGGGAAGAGAATTTTGGAGTCCATCCATTTGGCTTCGCATGTAATGTTTTTTCCCCTGTCTCCCTCTCTCTTCCTTCTTTCCCTTTCTTCTCTTCTCTTCTCTTCCTCCCTCCCTCCCTCTGTCTTCCTTCCTCCCTTCTTCACTTCCTCCCTCCCTCCCTCCTTCCCTCCCTTCCTTCCTTCCTTCCTTCCTTCCTTCCTTCCTTCCTTCCTTCCTTCCTTCCTTCCTTCCTTCCTTCCTTCCTTCCTTCCTTCCTTCCTTCCTTCTTTCCTTCCTTCCTTCCTTCCTTCCTTCCTCCCTCTCTCTCTTTCTCTCTTTCTCTCTCTCTGTCTCTCTCTCCCTCCCTCCTTCCTTCCTTCCTTCCTTCCTTCCTTCCTTCCTTCCTTCCTTCCTTCCTTCCTTCCTCCCTCCCTCTCTCTTTCTTTCTCTCTTTCTCTCTCTCTGTCTCTCTCTCTCCCTCCTTCCTTCCTTCCTTCCTTCCTTCCTTCCTTCCTTCCTTCCTTCCTTCCTTCCTTCCTTCCTTCCTTCCTTCCTTCCTTCTTGTCTTAGTATTATTTCTAAGCCAGAAGAGTAGCAAGTACTAGGCAATTGGGATTAAGTGACTTACCCAAATCACACAGCTAGGAAGTATCTGAGACTGGATTTGAACCCAGGTCCTCATGACTCCAGGGCTGGTGCTCTAACTAACTATTGTATTATCCAGCTCCCCTCCCATAACATTTTCAGTTCACTTTCTTATGTGTAGAAAACACTGTGTAACTATGTTAAAGCAACAGCAACAACAACTGTTTTGTTATGTTAAAATTGCATTCAAATGGTAGAGAAGACCACAACCCTTTTAAAAATTCACATTTCTTGTGGTAGTGGAGGTAGAAAGATGGAGGAGAGAATCTGGGGGGAATTGGCCACTAAATAGCCATTAGGAAAATGCCTGACCCAAGTGCCAAGGCACAATTTTATGTACACACATGCTTTCTCTTGATCCTCACCTCCTGAGAGATAGAGGGGGGCGTTATTCCCATTCTACAGATGCTGACACTGACATCCAGAGAAACTCAGCTTTATCCAGGTTCATATAACAAGTTCTCCATAGCACTAAGCCTAGAGCTCACTTCTTCAAACTTTCAGGCTATTTTGTTAGATTCTTGATGCACTTGGAGGATTTAACAAAACAGAACAACAGCAGAAAAAGCATTTGTTTTTTTTTCTCTCCACAACCCAGGGAGAATCAAACTTCAGCCCACTTCAATGCCCAGCTGTGTCTCCCTTTAGACAACATATCTGTTCCTGAAAAACCCTTGACCAATTAATTTTTTAATAAATTAAGTATTATATGAAATATAGTAGGGTTTCTGGTTATTTAAAAGAACCTTCTTACAATTCTTTTTTCTAATATGAAAAACCTCTTTCAATATGAATAACAAATCCCCAAACATTCTAAGCTCATATTTTCACATATTGAATTTTCTTCAGTGTTGGCTTCTATATAGCATTAAACAACGAGAAATAATGTAAAGGATATCAGCAGGGAAATTTAAAAAACACATGGGCCACTTATTCAATAAGGATGTGGGCATGGGCAGCTAAGTGGTGCAGTGGATAGTGTTAGGCCTGGAGACAATAAGACTCATTTTCCTGAGTTCCTGAGTTCAAATCTGTCCTCAGATCCTTACTAGTTAGATGACTTTAACAGGTCACTTAACTCTATTTGCCTCAGTTTCCTCATCTGTAAAATGAACTGAAGAAAATGGCAAAGCACTCCAAACCACTTTTCTTTGCCTAGAAAACCCCAAATGGGGTTATAAAGAGTCAGGTTAGACTAAAAAAAATGACTAAACAACTATAGATCTCAGATTCTAAAGGATCTTAGAGGTTATGAAGTCCAGAGGTGTCAAACCAGAAAGCTGACATAACCAGATTAAAATATAATTGGGAAATATTTAACAAACTAAATAAAACACAGTAGAACATAGATAATGCTAACATGTAGTTTTCTAAGTCAAAATGTAGTACAGAGGGATTTTTCTGTACAGTTCAGGAGACCCCTTTCTTTCTGAGTTTGACTGACTTAGTCCAACTCCTTCATTTTAAGATGAGGAAAGTAAGTCTTATGGAGAAGTCACTTTCCCAGGGTCACATAGTAAAGCTGGGATTTGAACCCAGGTCCTCAGATTCCAAATCTAGGCTTTTCTTCCATAGTACAATGCCTCCCATATATTCCAGTGTCTGGAGGGCAATAGGAAAATTTCTGGCACTGTGGCACTGTGGGAAGACCCTTGGTGGTATGTTTATTAAAGAACATGGATGAGAATCACACAGGAATATTGGAGAGAATACTGTCATTAATGAGAACACAAATCTGGTGGAGAATAGGAGCTTGGATCAATTTTTTAAACCTTTACCTTCCATTTTAGAATCAATACTGTGGATAGATTCCAAGACAGAAGAGCTGTAAGGGCTAGGCAGTGCAGATTAAATGGCTTGCCCAGGATTAGGTAGCTAGGGAATGTCCAAGGACAGATTTGAACCTAGGACTTCCAGTCTTTAGGACTGGCTCTCAATCCACTAAGCCACCTGTCTGCCCAGATCCCATCTACCTTTAATAAGCATTTTTTGGTTATTGTTGTTCTCATTGCCTTTGTAATAGGGAAAAAGAACAGCCAAAAATTCATGAATTAGGGTCCTATTCTTCACTTCTGTTGTCAAGGTTCATTGTTTGCTTTATATGAAATCATAATATGCTTAGAAGCAGTTTTAGGGTAGATTTTGGTGTAAAAAACACATTATGAATCAGAAGACTTGGATTCTAATTTCAACACTGCTCTAGAATAACCAGACAGTCTCTCAAAGCCTCAGTCTTCTCAGCTATAAAATGGGAATATTGCCTCTTCACTTGTCTACACTACTATGTGGATGACACAATGTAAAGGAAATTTCTTTTGTTACTGAAAGGCAGCCCACAAATACAAGTGAACACTAGGTTTTCTTGAGATTTTTTAAAAATATAGCTCAAGTCTAATTCCAAGGTTATTTTAGCCTAATAACATGGGGGGCAGTTAAGGGAGTAGACTAGGAGAACTGAAAGGAAGGCAGTGGGCAAGGAGAGAAGGACTCATAATCTGCTTAGAAAAAAGTCTTGGAACTAAGGGGTTTTAAAAACAATGAGCAAGACAGTGTAGGGGATAGCTAGGCTAAAGACCCAATATCAGAGAACTAATACTCTCAGTCAAAGCAGCCAAAGAACAATTAGCACGTTTATTGCAATAAATGTTTGATTCATTTTCCCAAAGCCAATCACATTGGGATGTCATTAAGAGATCGCTGACCTGGGAGTCAGGAAAGCTGAATTGTAGTCCCTTCTCTGCTATAACCTCGCTGAAAACTTGGGCAAGCTATTTCTCCCATCTGTGACTCAGTTTCCTTATCTGGAAAATGGAAAGATGGAGTAGATGATCTTTAAGCTCTTGACTGACTTGGACATGTTGCTTTATCTCAATTCCAGCCTTTCTGCCTTCCTCTAAGTCAACGATCAGGTTGGATTTCATGGTTCTATGCAGGAAGCCCACAAGGATCATCCCCTAAAATAGCACTCAGACAGCTGAGTGCTAGTTGAAGCTCCCTTGGAAGTTTATAGGGTTATACTGTTACATCTGGAAAGGACCCTAGAAGCCACTGAGTCCAACTCCTGCATTCCACCAGTGAGGAAACTAAGGTCCAAAGAGTTTAAATTACTTGACCAGGTCATATAGCTAGTAGGTGACTAAAGTGGGATTTGAGCCAGAGTCTTTTAAAATCCCTATCTAATATGCCATGCTATTTCCCTTCATTAATACATTCTCTATCACTTGAGGATCTTTGAGTGGGTCTTGATGACCACTCTGTTAGGGATGTTGTAGAAGGGGTTTCCTTTTAGGCAATGGTTAGGCTAGATAACCTGAGAGGTTCCTTTTGGTTTTCAATCTGTTGAGTCTAATTCCAACTCCTATTAACTGTATAATCTTGGATAAGTCACCTCTTTTATCTGGGGTCCAGGTTAGTCATCTGTCATAAAATAAAGGAGTGAGAGTGGATGATCTTGAATGTCTTTCCTAGATTTAATGATATGATTTTATGAAATTACGATCCTTCTGAAGAGAAATGGAAATAGACAAGAGGGGAGGAAGGAGGGAATATATGGAGAATGGAGTAATAAGAGAATGAGAAGAGAGAATATATGGCAAGAGAGGGAAGGGAGATGGGAGAGAATATATGGTGAATAGAAAAGAGAAGAGAATGAGAAGAGAGAAGAGAATAAATATATACAGAAGAGAGAAGATAGAGACAATATATAAATATAAATATGGAGAAGAGAGGATAGAAATAAAATAGAGAGAGAATGGAGAGAGAAGAAAATGAGGAGAGAGGAGAGAATAAATAAATATATATAAAATATATATATATAGAGAGAATATATAGAGAATGGAGAAAGAAAAGAAAGAGAATGAAGAGGAAAAAGAATGAGAAGAGAGAGAATATATGGAGAACGGAGAGAGAAAAGAGTGAGGAGAGAGTGAGGGGGGGGGACGGAGGGAGGGAGAGAGAGAGAGACAGAGACACAGAGACAGAGAGAGAAGAGGAGCAGCTCTAGTTATAAGTCTATAATCCTATAAATCCATGGTTTCACCAGGATGGGCACTTTTTTTTTTTAACCCTTACCTTCCATCTTGGAGTCAATACTTGTGTATTGGCTCCAAGGCAGAAGAGTGGTAAGGGCTAGGCAATGGGGGTCAAGTGACTTGCCCAGGGTCACACAGCTGGGAAGTATCTGAGTCCAAATTTGAACCTAGGACCTCCCATCTCTAGACCTGGTTCTCAATTTACTGAGCTACCTAGCTGCCCACAACGGGCACTTTTTTTACTGAAGCAAATTGCAAATGCTCTACACCTTAGGACAGGGGTTCTTAATCTTTCCTGAGTCATAGTTCCTTTCTGATAAAGTCTATGGTAACTTTTTCAGAATAATGTTTTTACATGCATACAATGAAATATAGGAAGCCAATGCAAAAAAGGAAGCTATTCAAATTGAAATGTTATTATGAAATATTTTAAAACGTAGATCTACCAACTCTTGATTAAGAACCCCTGGCTGCTTAAAAGACAGGCTTTGAGACTGTGTGGCCAAAAAACTCTTTCTTTGATGCTCACAGCTCCCGGGTTGTATTTTTCTTCTCCATTGTTGACCTGCTAGTCCCTAAATGACACACCACCTGCTATGGACCACACACATACTCAGTGGTAGGAGTAGTTGACTGGTACCCTGCTGATTCAGCTTTTTGGAACCCAGGGGCACCTTTGTACCACATGCAAAATAGTTTGGAAAATTGAAATTTATTGTTACCTACCATGTGAGGGGAGGGCATTCTAGGCCTTTTCCCCTTCCCAGAATCCATTCTCTATATCAACCTGGACTCTGCCCCTGCCATCTGGGATCTTATTCTTAAGTGGGTTCATTGAAAATTGAAATGGATCATAGGATTGTAGATTTAAAGTGGAAAGGGACCTTAGAGGTCACAGAATCCAAGTCCCTCGGAGGGCTGTAAATAGAATGACTTCATTCTTTTTGTAGTGGCAAAGGACTGGAAAGTAAGGAAGTGCCCATCAATTGGAGCATGGCTGTACAAATATGGCATATGACTATAATGGAGTACCTTCATGTTATAAGGGATGGGGGAAGGGATGATTGTCAGACAACCCTGAGAAGACTTGTATAAACTGATGCTGAGTGAAGTAAGCAGAACTAGGAAAATTTTTCATACAAGACAAAAAATTTTAAGAAATTTAAGAAATCTAATCAATGAAGCGACTGGTTGACACAATTCCAGGGAGCCTATGACAAAGCATGCTACTCATCTCCTGACAGGGAGGTGAGGAACTCAAGATGGGGAATGGAACGTTCACTTTGGATATGGCCAATAAGGAAATCTGTTTAACTTGATTACATTTTTTTACAAGGGTTTTGTTCCTTAAATTTTTTTTTTTTGATGGGGGAATGAGAGGGAGAGAAAAAGAAATGCTTGTTGATTGAAAAAATAAAATAAAAGTCAAAACTAAATAGAACTGATTTCTCTTGCCCATGTGCACATCTGTTTCCCGTAGGTCGGAGAAATGAGTGCTTGATAGACTGCCTTTCTACTCTGTTGCAAATGTTCTTTCAATATTGCCTTTCCATCAGAAACCAAGGAAGGCATGGCCATTTTCCCATCAGTATGAACACTTTTCCGGTGGGGAAGGGAAGAAGATGGAGAGAAGGGATGAGCCCCATAAACAAATTCAGCAGAGCTGCCTGAATCAACATTCCAGACACAGAGCTCCAAGCTCTGGGCTCCGGCTCCCCCATTATCTTTGGAGGGCACATGTTACGTTGTCACGGCAACCAGAATCCTTCCACCAGCTCTATTATTCCAGGCACATTGGGCTTCTTCCCTTCCGTCTGCCAGGTGCTAATGGTCCTGGAGTAAGGACAAGGGTAGAGAGACCTGGTAGGAGCGGGATATGTGGGAGGAATGCCAGGGGAGAGGAAAGGAAGGGGGCAGAAAAAGAACGGCTGAGAAATCAAATCTGATGGGCAGAGAGGTGGAGGCAACCTTAGCCAATCAACAGTCTTCATTTAGCTGAGATATTTGATTTAATAAAGATTTTGAATTGCCTCCAGGTTCCTCCAGCAACAAACCCTCCCTTTTAATCTCCCTCAGCCTCAGTTGCTTTGTCTGTGAAATGAGGGAGTTGAGACTAGATGTCTCTGAGGTCCCTGCCAACTCCAGATCTAGGATCCTCAAGACCCCAAGGACAGTTAGACTTGGCATTATAATTCTCACTGCATGGATGAGGACACTGAGATTCAGAGTGGGTAGGGTAGTGGGAATAAAAGATTAGAGCTGAACAAGTCCTTAAAGATAATCTATCTGGCCCAATAATTTTATTTTACAGAGAAAAATATCGAGGCTCAAGGCAAGAAAGGGACTTACTAGAGCTAGTATTCTGTAGAGGCAGTTCTGTTGTGTTTCTGCAGTCAGGAAAACCTGAGTACAAATTTGGCCTTGAACTCTTGCCAGCTGTGTGACCCTGTGCAAGTCACTTAACCCTGTTTGCCTCAGTTTTCTGATCTATCAAAGGAGCTGGAGAAGGAAATGGCAAACTATCCCAGAATCTTTGCCAAGAAAACCCCAAATGAAGTCACAAAACCCGACACAACTGGACAACCACAAAGTATTCTGCATATACGTCTATATGTACACATTGTTTGTTGAAAGACGAACCCCTTGAGAGCAGATTGTCTTTATATGCCCAGTGCATGGCACGCAGTAGGTGCTTGATAAATACATGTCAACCAATTGATTGGCTGATCTGGCAGGACAGTCATCCAACCTAGAGAGGGCTGAACTCCAAATCATTGTCCTGTTTTTAGGGACCTTAAAGAGAGTCTTATCAAGCCTCCTCGAGGCATGGACTCTCCTCTCCCCAATAGAATCACGGCCATCACCACCCTAGGGAGACAATGAGCCCGAGTGATAACAGACGCTTTTGGATGAAGGGTGCAGGGTCTGAGCAGGGAGAACTCTTCATTTGCCCGTGACAATGACCTCCTTTTAAGATCCCCCGTCCCAATTCCACCGGCGCCTTTTAACTCCTCTGAGGTTGAGATTTTCACTTAATACCCACAGTATAATTAACAGTGCTACATCTGTACCATATCATTAATGGCATTCAATGCCATTCAGAGACAGAGCCATTATCTTCCACTCAAGTCATTAATTTGGGGGAAGCTATTAGGAAAGAGGAAAATGGAGGAGGAAGCCATGCATGCTGATTTCCTTCCGTTCTTTTGGAGAACCAAAGAATATGTGATTGAAAAGGACTGTAGAGGGAGCAGTTGGTCCATTTAACAAATAGAGAAACTGAGGCCCATAAAGGGAGACCAATTTACCCAGGGTTATAAAGATAATATAGCTTAGGGGCTATAGCCTAGGATTTCCAACTTCCTCCTAGTCCAAAATTCTTTTCACTCTAGTAAACAACTTCAAAAATATATCTTTGTAGACACATTTCACGTGTACATTTTGTGGACATTTGCTTGGAGTCCTGGATAAATCACACACTTAAAAGCCTCAATTTCCTCATTGGTAAACTGAGGAAATAGGACTAGACGTTCCCTAAGAACCCATCCCAGCTCTAGATCTTAAGAAACCTAATGTTAACATGCAAACAAATGTATCTTTTCAAATATACCTTTTCATGGTACCTTTATAGTTCTTTAAACCCTACCTCCGAGCCCTCCCTACTTCTCTCTCTCTCTCCTCCCCCACCTCCCTTAAACCACAGGTTCTTCATTCAGATGACCAGGATGGATCACTTGAAAGAGATATCAGGTCAAAGAAAGTTTCCTCTGGCGTCCAGCCCCAAGTCCTATGGGCTTCGGTGGCCTGAGTACATTGACTGACTATTTCTAGAAGAATGTGACTAGGCTGATGGTAGCTGCTTCAGTTCAGTCTTTATTCTGGTTCTTTCAAGAGACACCTGGAGAGAACAAGAGAAGCCAACAGTGCCCTCTTGCTAGGAGTCAAAGATTCAGTTCAGCCTGTCCTGAAGGGCTCAGATCCCCATCATGGGGAACTAGGGAGGAAACCCTTGATTTAAGATGGAGGTATATTAAAAAATAATAGTAAATGGGGGGCAGCTGGGTGGCTCAGTGGATGGAGAGCTAGGTCTAGAGATGGCAGGTCCTGAGTTCAAATCTGACCTCAGACACGTCCTCACTGTGTGACCCTGGACAAGTCATTTAATCCTCATTGGCCAGCCCTTATTGCTCTTCTGCCTTAGAATCAATACACAGGTCTTAAAGATTTTGGCCAACTGTTATTTTATAGGCAGATTTCAGGATTCATGACTTGCCCGGAGCCATTCCAACACAAGGAGAAGCACTGGGAAATGAATGCAGGTGCTCTGATGCTAGATATGTTTTTCCTACTACATGATATTGTCTCAGGAGCCAGGGTGGGGGCTCCGGGCTTTAGGTCTGGGCAGTGCAGGGAGAGGAGGTGTTCTCTAGATGTGGCTTAATGGAAAGCATTGTCCTTCCCCAGACGGAGGGGCTAAATCAGCTTGTGATGTTTTGACCTAGAGACATGTGGCCACGCATGCGTCAGACCACGCTCGTCGGTGGGGACAGCCACTGACATTCAAAGTCTGAAGGAACATCACTTCCAGGTGTCAGCTGTTGGCTCGAAGAGGAAATAATCTGATGCAGTGGAAAGCACATTGGAACTGAGGTCAGAAGCAGCAATGGCAAGAATGCCAGATTTGTAGTCATAAGCCACATGTTCGAATCCCAGTTCTGCCTCTTCCTACCTTTGTGACCTTGGGCAAATCACTTAACCTCTCTGGGCTTCCATGTCCTCATCTGTAAGATTAGGTTAGATAAAATGGGGTTAGATTAAATAATCTGTCTCTTCCCAGCTCTGGTTCTTAAAAAACCCAAGGCTCAGATTCTTCTCTAACTAACCCAGGCAAAGCCCTTTTACCCTCAGCCCACCTCAAACCGAATGTTGTCCCTTTGTGACTTGTTTTCCATCAATGCCTTTGATATTCAGGCTAACTTGATTCTACCCAGATAAGGACATTGAAGCTGGGAGGGCATAGTATGCAGTTTGATTTTTCTTGGCTTATACTGCCCTGCCCTGCTCCATCCTGCTAAAGACCAGAGTAAAAAAAAATCTCTTAAATCTGGTACATTGATTGTCAGAGCTTATGCATGTGACCTTGGGTAAGTCATCTTTCAGCATTAGCTTGAAGAGTTTTGTTTTTGTAATTTGAAAAATGATCTCTGAGATCTACTTGTAATTCTGTGATCCTTTAATAATAACTAACATTTACACATGTAAAACTCAGTGGAATTGAATGTTGGCTATGAGAGGGGGTGGAAGGAAGGGAGGGAAAGTACATGAATCATGTAACCATGAAAAATTTTTCTTAATTAATCAATTAAATGAAATTTAAAAAATAATAACTAACATTTAATAGTGCTTTAGGTATGCAAAGCATTTTGTATCTCATTTGATCCAATGTGGAAAGTGCTATTATTATACCCATTCTGCAGATGAGAAAACTGAGGCTAGAAGAGGGATGACTTGCCCAGAGTCACATTGCTATTATCTGAGATCATAGTTGAACACAGGACTTCGCACCTTCAAGTTTAGAGCTCTATCTGCCTTGCCACCTACCTGTTTCTATGATCAGAAGTCTGTGGATTGGTTCTTTTAGTTCTGGAAGGGGTGTAGGCAAGGAAAGCAGGAGTTTACTGATCCCTAATCTTTCAAACCTCAATGTGCTTCCCCATCTACCGTGACACAAACAATTAGATCCCACTTGATTTCTCCCAAACAGGGTTCTAGAGTGGAGAACTCCTGGGGAATTCCTCGGTGACTCGATTGGACCTGGAGTTGGGTTATTGCCAACAAGTAGGGTTCATAGAAATGAACTTTGCTTCACCAAGGGTCCCCAATGGGCACGATTCATAAAGGGATATTGGGATGACAATAGGCTTGGATCTGTATAAGCCACAAACTGCCTGGCAGCCCAGTGCTGTGTTGGAAATGGAGTCAGGAAGGGTCTTAGTTCGAATCCCAGCTTTGTTGTATGACCCTGAGCAAATCATTTAACCTCTCTGCCTCATTTTCTTCAACTATAAAATGGGTACCATAATGGCACCTACTTCCCAGGGTTGTTGTGAGGAAGAAAAGAGATAACATATATAAGACTCTTTGCCAACTTTAAACTAATGATTATAATAGTGGCACACAAAAAGATCGTCTTGGGTAGGACCATCAAGCTAGACTTGGAAGGGATCTTAGAGGTTATCTCATCCAACCTCTCTCAGTTTACAGGTGGGAAGGCTCCAGAGAGGCTTGCCCAAGGTCACATGGCCAATCTAGGCAAAGGCAGGATTCGAGCCCAGGGCCGCTGCCTCAAATTCAGCACTCTTCCTACCGCATCCAATTGACTTTTCAACCCTTTTGGAGTTGTTGATTCATCTTTGTGGGAAGGCTATTCAATAGTGGTGGACAATTAATTCCCTTCTTGTTGGCTCTGGAGTTGAATGTGGAAGCCCAGAAATGGATGGCCAGGGCTCTGCCAGGGGAGGATGTGCCCTTACTGACTGCATCTATCAGAGGGTGCTTTCCTTGACTTGTGGCCAGGGGGAGAGGGGGATGAATCACTCATATCTTCTATTCTGTTCCCTCTTCTAGGGATCCACAATGCATGAGATGGCTGGCTAGGTTTAGGGGGCAGCATCTGGGGACGGCAAATGGGGCAAAGCTACCGGATTTGATGTAGACACTGAACTTGGAGCTAAGGGAAGAAACCCATTCTACAGATGCCCCTTTGCTTTGCTATCCCAGCACTGTTTGCTTCTGACTTTATGAGTGAGTAAGGCTGCAGACAGGATAACTGACTGTCTGTGAAGAGGCATCAAGCCCTCTTTGACCCCAAAGAGGTTCTCACTTCTGGCCCCTTCAGGATAAGGACTGAAGGCATTGGGTCCTGGTCTTGCAGAGTGAGGAAGGCATCTAAGCCCAGAATACAAAAATGGAAAAGAACCACATTGCGCAGTTAGTCGAGTTTTGTTTTTTGTTTTGTTTTTGTCACGCTAAGCTTTTTCTGAATGGCTCTAAACACATAAAATAAACTACATAGGATTACAAAGGAAATCGATTTCTATGGCAATAGTCATAAATCTATTTTCCAAAAAAAAGTTCCTGGATCCCAAACTATGAACCCTAGAAGTAGTCCATAGCCTTGGATTTATCGAAGAGGAATTTGAAGTCTAGAGAGGGTGAAGGGACTTGTCCAGGGCCACACAGTTCATTAGTGACAAAGCTAGCAGTAGAATTTTGTTTTCTCCTAGAAATTTGGCTTTCTTATTAGCCCAGTAGCTAATATACACAGAGCCCCATCGCTAGGGAAGTCATAAGGAGAAGGGATCTTAGGAGCTATTTTTCTCCACACTTCCTATTTTGCAGAGGAGCAAAATAAGCTTAGGGAGGTTAAAGGTTTTCCCAAGGTCACAGAGCTGATGGATAATGAGGCAGGATTCAGGGCCAGACCCACTAGGAATCCAGCATCTCTACCCACCCATGTAACTCCTCCATCTTGTGACTGACACTCAGAAGAGCTGTTCTGTTAGGTGGAAGATAGTAGGATATAGTGGGTAGAGCACTGGGGAGCATGGAGGAGACTTGGATTCAAATCCTTCCTCAAACACTTAATAGCTATATGACCTTGGACAATTCACTTCACCTTGTGGAGACTCAGTTTTAGTATCTGTAAAAGAAGGGAATTGGATGAGATTATCCCTAAGGCTTCTTCTAACTCCAAATCTATAATCCTATATTAATCAAAGTTCTTTTAAATCTTAAATCTTAGTGGTACAATGAAAAGTTGGGTGGCTGATTGGTACAGTGGATAGAGTGGCAGGCCTGGAATGAGGAAGACTCATTTTTCTGAATTCAAACTCAGTCTCAGGCACTTACTAGCTGTGTGACCCTGAGCAAGTCACTTAACCTTCTGTTTGCCTCATTTTCCTTAGTTGGAAAATGGGAATAATATAAATAACACCTCCCTCCCAGTGGAGTTATGAGGCTCAAATGTAATATTTGCAAAAAACAACGACAACAATAACAAAAAACCAAAGCCAGCTTAGCAGAGTGCCTAGCACATAGCATTATGTAAATACTTATTTGCCCCTTCTCTCCCCTCTAGTCAAAGGACCAGAGTTCAAATCCTACCTCTGATTCTTACTCCCTGGGTAAGGGAGACTTTAGGCAAGCCATTTACCTTTGCCAGGACTCTATTTCCTCATATGCAAAATAAAGGGGTTCAATTAGAAGGCCTCTGAGGTACCTTCTAGCTCCATGATCTTATGTGAGCTAGTGTTCTTCTTATTATTAAAGGTCGCCAGCTATATCCACAGAAGCACATAGCTTGTCCCAAGGTTATAGCAGCAAACATGGATTTGTCCCTTCTTGGCATGGATGGCTCTCTAGAACCCCAAGGCAGCCCGTTCCACTCCAATGCAATTCTACCCCCCTTTGAGAGTGCCACAGCAAATCACATGGCAAGTTCTGACCACCTTGTAATTTCCAATTTGCAAGAAATACAAAAATAGACAAATGTTCACTGCGGGCAGCTCAGATCGAATTGGATGCCATTTCGTTGTCATATCGGATCAAGTAAAACTGAGCTGATCGCTCCATTCTGCTACCATCTATTCCATCCATAGGAAATTGGTTCTCAAAGACAGCCGCACTATTTAGAAAATTATAGGGGAGGCACGAACCTCCAATATCTGATTGTGGTTTCTTTAAGGAGAAAAATGGTAAGAACTCACATTTATATTTTGAGGCATATAAATCAATTTCCCCATAATAACCCAGGGAGGTAGTTTGTGCACATCTTAGCATTTTCATTTAACAGAGGAGGAAATGGAGCCTTGGGAAACCTCCGGTGAATTGCTGCAGTCAGAAAACTGATACAGAATTTGAACCAAGGTCTTCTGCCATGCTTTTCAATACACCAAATTGTTTCTCTGCTATGCAATGAGAAACAAGATCGTGTGGTTAAGTTACTTGAGGGCAGAGACTGTTTTTCCTTTTGGCTTTATAATCCTAGAGCCCGGCACAGTTTGAGTAGGTGCTTAATAGCTGCTCAGTGGATTGGGATGGATCAAGTGGCTGGAGGCATGGACTGCATATGAAATCTAGAAATGATCTTCTGAGTCCCTATAGAAGGGGATTCTTATCAGCCAGAGGGATGGGGTTGGGGGAAGGTGGACTAGATGACCTCTGAGGTCTTGTCCATTTGAAATTCTAAGAGACTATGAATTGAAGGGACCATTTTTAAGACTGCTTACACAGTATTAATATGTAATGTACTCTTTGTCATCAACACTAATGATAGCCCCGAGAACCATAAGAACATAGGAATCAAAGGGAGACCGGTAATTAGAGATTATCTTGTCTAATCCTCTATTTTGACAGCTTAAGAAATTAAAGCCAAGTGATTAGGCAAGGTTACAAGGGTTATAAATTGCACAGAAGGGACTTGAACTCAGATCTTCTGTTTTCAAATCCGGTCTTTCCTTCCTATATCATCTAACTATTCTTGATTACACAGGTTTGCTGTATATAGTGAGAATGAGGGCTAGACAATCAGTGCGACTAGACAAGCAGTTACATAATGGCAGACTCCACCCCACTCACCATATCTGCCCTCCTTTGAAACACACTTGTCGTCCTAACCTCTCATCCTCTCCATGAATTCATCCACAAAATGGCTCAGCCTCCAGCCAGCTGGGCAGATGCTGTTCTACCACCATGTTGTGCTCCCTTAGCCCCAGCTCAAGTCAATGCAGCCATCTTCTGAATTACACGGTGGTGACCCTGGTAGCCACCTTGTTCCTCCATTGGTTTCCCAAGGGAGGCAGCAAGAAAGAGGTTGAAAATGGGGTGGGGTCCCCCTAAAAGCTACTTTGGCTCTGGGCTCTGGGAAGCCCTTTTCTTTAGTTTCCTTTTTGCACTTAATGTTTACAGCTTTTCTTCCTATAATGCACCAATTCATTCCAATTACCTCTGGAGAAAAGAAATGGCTTAGGGAGTAGGAGCCAAGCCACCGAGGCAGTTGAAGAGGCACTGCCATGGGTTATGATTAGTAAGCCATCCAAGCTAACAAAAAAGGGAACCGCTGTTCATTCCAATCATAGTCAAAGTTAGGCTCTTTCATCACTATGGCAAATATGTCTCTCTACACTGTAGTTGGGGCAGACAGATTTGGGAGAGCCTACATGGCTGAATTGGGAGAGTAGTTTAGGCACCGTGCAACCAGACACAGAGAAGTCTGCTGATGTAACATTTCTCTCTTAGTTTGGGAGTTAAGTGGCACTCATTCAACATCACGGCTACAGCTGATGAGTGGATATCCATACTAGTTATGCTATTGCCTCCCCTTTACAGAGGCATCAGAATTCATTTACCATCTTGAAAGATTGTGGAACAGGTGGACGGTCACCGTGTCATGGCCAGTTTGGAATTTCAGCCACCTGTCCTCTCTGAGGGGCAGCAGGATAATATGGCCATTCAAGGATGAATGGAGGCAAAGGTGATTCCCACTATATCTTTGGCTATTCTCAAATAGAAATCCCACCATTAGACCAAGCTCAGTGAGTGCAAGGATGATTTTTTTGTTTTGCTTTGTTTTGGGTTTTTTTTGTCTTTCTTTGTAGCCCCAGTGCTCAGCACAGTGCCTGGCATATAGTAGGTGTTAAATAAATGCTTGTTATTATAAACTTGTTGATTTCATCTTTGGCTGTTCCTGAATGGTGATCCCATTTTATCTTCAGCTGGGCTATTTTCAGCAACCTCAACTATGGAAGTAATGATGGATATGGGTTTGTTGAATGTGCTGAATAGAACCAAACAGGCAGCTGGAGTTCCAAAGGATTTGACATTCAGCTCATAATCCATTTACAAGCAAGGGGGAAGCAGAAAAAGACATTTCCTAATTCTGACTGGCTCAGGATGTCTGTGGCACACAGCTAAAGTAGATACGCCACCAGGATGAAGAACAACCTTATCTTTATGAAATGCCAAATAAATTGACTGACCTTGTTCCCAACTGAATTGAATTTGAGACACCTATAAGACCTTCATAAAGAGCAACCAAGAATGTTGCTTTTGTTTACAAGAAAGGCCTTCAGAGTTAGAAGGAAACTTGGAGATCATCTGGTCCAAGTCCCTTAAGATATAGGGATGCTATAATATCAAGGTTAAGAGAAGGATGCTGACTTGCCCAAGGTCACAGCTAGTAAGTAGCAGAGCTGGGACTAGAACCCAGGCCTCCTAGCTTCTGGTTCTGTACTTTTCCCACTCCAAAGAAAAATCTCTGAAAGCACTTTCCCCTTAATCTTAAACCAGGGCATTGTTGAAATAGGATGCCTTTGAAAATAGTTGTCAATCTGGATACTCAATTCTTTTAGGAGATATTAGAGGCATTGAATGTTGCTACACAAATGAAAGAATCACAATCTTATGCATCTTATTGCCAGATACTGATTGAGCACTCACTGTGTGCTTGGCATTAAATGGCATGTTTCCCCAGGGAGATTGCTGTGTACGTTACCTGGAGACATTTATTGTTGGATTCTTTTGCTTCCCTTTGTAAAGGAAGCCTTTTCATTTCCTGATCAGAAGCTAGCAAATACTCTTTGATGCTTGGGAAACAAGATTTTCATCCAGATTTGGGGAAGTCTTTGCATCTTGCTACCCATCTGTCCCGTAGGGAGCAGGCAAAGCTCTCAAAATTGTAGGATCTACTCCTCTAGTGCGGGGAGAAGTTCTATTCTCATCTATTCTCTCCTCTACTCCTTGTGGTGCTTTTAAATTCACCTGCGAAGCCCCAGCCAGCATTGCCATTCCTCCCTGAACAAGCTAGGCTCTCTTCTTTGTCCCCACCACTGCCCCTGAACCTGCTGTTGGTCCTCGCACCCATCATGAATTCAGCTCCTGGCTCCAAAGCTCCCTTTGTTTTCTTTCAGCATTTCAGCATGACTGTTGTCGTCGACGTCTCAACCATGTCCCCTGCTTGTTATTAGAGATATCAATACATATGTTCCAGGCTTCCATTTCTAAGGTCAAGGTTATCTATCCATTGCCCCAAACCTGGGCCAGGAAGGACGGTCAGATTCACATCTGCTTAAGGAAAAATGGGATGTTGAGTAGACCATTTTCTTGTCTCCTGTGGCTTCAGGTAGCGGACCTTCCCCCGCGCTCCACCTCCCTTCCCCATACATTGCCCAGAATGAATAAAATTGCTCTGCTTCTTTGTAAACTCCCCAAGGGATCATTTACCTAACATTTATGGCTGACCTCTTTTGTGGGTCTAAGCTTTCCCCTCCCCTGGGGAGGCGGGGTTCACCGTCAAAAATCTCTTGAGCTTTTATTTTGGAAAAAGTTCACATGGAAGGAAAATTTTCTCAATACATAATTAGTATGTACATTGGACCTCTGCTCCCCCCTCCCCCCTCCCTTCATTTTGGGAAAGCAGCGACAGGCCAAGAGGGAGATCCAGAACCAGAATCGGCGGTGGTTTAGACGTTCACTTAACGAAGCTTTGTTGCTCTGAAATTCTTCAAGACAAAGACGCGGAGCTTTCTGGTTTGGGAGCTTACTTGACCCGAGAAAAAGGCTGGCAAAAGCTTGGCCTCTTTGTGGGGCAGGACTTTAGTGGGAGAGGGAAAAGCCCGTTTTCATTTCTAAGGAAAATGTCGCCAAGCCAATCCTCTGTCCTTGGCATTCCCCCTTGGGCTTGCTTGACTGGGGTGCAAAGACCGAGACGGGGACTCGAGGGGAGGGGGTGGTAGCGGAGGCAGCGGTCACAGTTGAGAAAAGACTCGCGGGGGGGGGGGGGGGGGGGAGAGATATGCTCTTGGACTTTGTAAACCTCTGCCCCCTCCAAGCCCAGAACTCATCTGAAACACCTTAATTTACACCCGTAACCCAAGTTGGACGCGGCTGTCACAACGGTAGCTAGCCCAGAGGTAATATAACATCTGTATACTAGCGCATCGGCGTTACATAGGCTACACATCGCAAAGCCCTTCGAAGCTCCCTCCCTTCGCGGGGATCCCAGAGAGGAGATGGGCTTCTTTTGCTTAGCCCTCCTGGGTCAGGGGTTCAGAGGTGCCTTGGCTCTCAGATTCTGGACACCCTCGCGGCTACTAGTCCCTGGAAGAGTAACTGGGACGGGAGGGGGGCGCAGAAAGACAAGGGACTGCTCCCTGGGATATAGAGGGGCAGGCTTGGGAGGGATTGCATTCGAGGCGATCGTGGAGAGACCCCAGGTGCAGTAGATAGTTGGGACTTGGGTTGGCCATGGGGTGCCTTTAGCCCTCAAACCCTCAGGAAGGGTGGGAAATGGAATCAGAAACCTAGAAGAGCGCCTGTCTTTCTTGCCCAGTTGCCTGGGGGCTTGGGGGGGGTGATGTTTACATGATATTCTTCCCAGGTTCTCTAAGGAGAACCCCTGTTTAGTTTAGAAGGCTGATGGCGGAAATCTTGAAGTGGGGCAGACCTTTCCAGTTCAACCTCCTAGCTCAGTCTCCTCAAGCCCCCCACGGTTGTGGTTTGCGCTCTTTCCCACCTAAATTCGACACCCCCTTCCCCCGCCCACCCCCCCTCCCCGCCCCCCCGAGTTCTTTGAGATAAGAAGATACAAGGTTCAGCTCCAGAAGGAAGCTGCACAGACTTTCTCCCCGCGGGACAGAGCTGGGTTCCGGGCAGTTTACTCCTCCGTAACCCCGCACCCCTTCCTGGAGGACAGAACCCCAAGCCAGCCGGCCAGCCGGCCAGCCAGCCTCCCTACCTGCGGCCAGGACCGGGGCCGGGGTCGGGACGAGACCTGGCCGGGCCGGGCCGGGACTGCGCTCCTGGGGCAGCCGAAGGAGGCGCATGGGCCGGTTAAGGCTCCTCTCTGTCCGCTCGGCTCCGCTGAGCTGCGCCGGGCTGAGATGCGCTGCGCTGCCCAGAGCCAGGCAGCAGCGCTCTGATCCCCCGCTCCCGCTCCGCTCTGCTCCGCTTCGTTCTTGGCTCTTAGCTCTTGGCTCCTCACTCGCTCCCTCTCCCTCCCAGGCTCCGCACTCACCGGAGGAGGGGCGCTAGAGCCGCCGCTCAGAGCCCAGACTGGGCAACCGGGGGCGGGGCCGGGCCTGAGCCAACCCACCCCCTCCCGTTCTCTCCTCCCCGCCCTCTAGCCCAGTGCTCCTCGGTGCCGAGCGCTCCCTTCCCCTCTCCCTCTCGGCCTCCCTCCTTTCCTTTCTCCCTCTTTTTTCTCTATTCCTTTCTCCCTCGGTCTCCTCCCGCTCCCCCCCCCCCCCCCGCCTCTTCCATCTTTCTATTCTTTCTTTCCTATATGCTATTCTGTCTACTTCTTCCTCTCTTCCCGTTTATTCTTTGCCCCCCACTTCTTTCTTTAGGCTCTTCCTTTCTCATCTGTTCTCCTTCCTCTCTCTTCCTCTTCCATTCATCTCGATCCTTTCCTCTCCCGCTTCTTCGTTGTTTCCCTCTTTCTTTCCCCTTCTCCTCCTCCCTTCTTCTTGCACCTTCATTTTTTCCCACTCTCTCCTCTTCATCTCTACTTTCCTTCCATTTTCTGTCCGTGATTTCCTTTTTCACTTCTCTTCGCCTTTCTCCTCTCCCTCTCTCCTTCCCCTTCTCTTCTCTCCCCTCCATTCACTCTTCTAGCTTTCCTTCCCCCACCCGATCCTCTCGTCTACCTTCTCTCTTTTGTATTTCTTCTTCCTCATTCCTTCTTGTTCTCAAGTCTTTGGCCTCCCTTTCCCTTCACTTGCTCAGGGGACTCGCCTGAAGCCTTCCAAATACCTGAGGGTCTTCATTTACCCGAGACTGGAGCTTTATATACTGTTAACCAAAAATACCCGGAGGAAATTGCCTTAGGATAGAAGTGGGGTAGGGTGGGGTAGTGGTGAGGGAAATGAAGGGCGACATAGCTAACCTGTAACGGAGATGGGGAAGGAGGGGGGTGGGTGGTGGGGACGGGACCTTCCGGACACAGAGAGGAATCTTCTCCTTGTCTCCAGAGGCAGTACTAATGGAGTGCCAGGTCTCAGAGGAAGTGGTGCATGTGTATGTATTTATGAGAGACAAATGTCTCAGGCTTCAGGGCTTCTCTTTTCCCAGAGGCCCCAGTGGTTCAGATTCCTATCCCTTCTAAAGACCACTCTCTGAATCAGAGATTTATTTATTTTAGGAGGAAAAATAGAAGAGCGATAACTTATCTGCTCCTGGAATGCTTTAGCAGCAGCACTGCCTAGAGGCAAGTGGCTGAATGAAATTACCCCCATGGTCCCTTCTAGCCTGCAAATTGTACAGATTGAGGATAGTTTTTCCAGCTTTCCCATCAACCTGAACTCCAGGACCAAGGTGGAGGGAAAGTAATTTAACAGAACAGGGTCCATGTAATGAGCAAGCTGGACAGTTTCGCTAGGACCCCAAAGAGCCATTTTGCATTATAATTTCATTGTAAATAATGACTAGTCAGTAGAAGGGTCTGGTTTTTGAGTGTGCTGCTCTAGGAGCCCTTGAGTTCTCCATCTTGTTGTTGCATCCAACTTTTTGTGACCTCTTTTGGGATTTTCCTTCTGCAGCTCTTTTTATAGTTGAGGAAACCGAGGCAAGCAGAGTTAAGTGCCTTGTCCAGTGTCACATAGCTAGTAAGTGTCTGAGACCAGATTTGAAATCAGGAGGATGAATATTCCTGACTCCAGCCCCAGTGCTCTATCCATTGAACCACCAGGCTGCAAACTCTGTCACTCCGCACCCCCTAGAGTTCTCAGGCTATTTTGTATCTCATTTTTTCCAAATCCTGTCTCACCAGCATTTTAGCAGTCTTCTTCCTTTCTTATAGCTAGACCCCTGGGCGAATAACTCCCTTTTCTCCTTTCTTGACCAACTTCTTGCCCTAATCCCACCATTCTCTCTATGTCTTCTCCTGAAGGCAGTACAAAGCAAAATGAGAAAATAGCCTCCTGACTTTGTTTCTGCCCATCAGATGCTTTGAGCTTGTGTTACAACACATGTGTCTTATCATAAAATAAACACAGAGGGGCTGTGGAGAACAGGATTTACAGGAATAAAAATATGCACATTTGTAAAAAGTATGAATTTTTTATGCATCCCATTTTGAGTTCCTCTTTCCTCCCCAAGCATCTGCCTATTGCTGAATTCAACTAAAGGATACCAATAATCTTTTAATAGCAGAATCCAACAGTCTCCTATGAGTTCAAAGAGATCTTGGTAATTATCTGGTCCAACCATCTCCCACCATGCCTTACTTTTGAAGCTGCCAGGAAAGAGGCAGTAACTTACACAAAATCATACAAGCAACTGAGCAAACATTTATTTACTGCTCAAGGACTGCCTTAGGCTCTGGGGATAGAGACAAAAGCAAGATAATCCCTGCCCTCAAAGAGCATCCATACAACTGGAGTGAGGGGAGGCAGATAGAGAAGGCACACAGATAAGTAAATACCAGGTAATACAAAATAAATAGAAAATAACTAAGGAGGATAATCAGGAAAGGACTCATTTCAAGGGAGAGGAAGAGAGAGATAGAAAGTCATATACAAGGTAGCATCAAGTAGATAATTTTAATTTTATTTTTTAATTGGTAGTCAGGTGGTGTAGTAGATAGAATACTGGTCCTGGAGTCAAGAAGAACCAAGTTTAAATCCAGCTTCTGACAGGTAATAGCTGTTCAATATTGGCCAAGTCACTTAACTGCCGACTGCCTCAGTTTCCTCAGCTGCAATATAGACAATATTGTCCTCTATATTGCTGTTGAGGAAACTGAAACACTTACCTTTCAGAGTTTCTATGAGGATCAAATGAGATAGTATTTGTCAAATGCCTAGCACTTATGAAGAACTATATAGATGCTTGTTGTTCAGTAGTGTCCAACTCTTCATGACCCTGTGGGCCAATATGCCAGCATTGTCCATGGAATTTTTTTGGCAAAGATACTGAAATTCTTTGCCATTTCCTTCTCCAGTGGATTAAGGCAAACAGGTTAAGTGACTTGCCCAAGGTCACACAACTAGTAAGTATCTGAGGCCAAATCTTAGATCTTCTTGACTCCAGGCCTAGTGCTCTATCCACAGAGGTACCTACATGTCTTATCTAAATGCTAGCTATTGTTAATAATTTTTTCAATTAAAAAACATCCATTTCCCCCCTTTCTCCCCAGAGAAAAACAAAACTCATTGAACAAATATTCATGTTTACTTGTGTTACAAGGGAATCACTTTAAAAGACTGATATATATTAATTTAAGGTCGCCAAGGAATCAGCTATGTAATTCCTAAATGAAAAACTCAAGTCAGCCGTCAGCCTTTTTTGGAGTTTAATTACAATAGGAGTAAGAAAGGAATTAGAGATATAGAGAGAGAGAGAAAGGGGAGAGAAGGGAATAGGGCTTAAATACCCCTTCTGTTTAGGCTGGGCCAAAAGGCCCAAGCCCTTAGATAGCTGGGGCAAAGAAAAGAGATCAGTCCCTATTACTCACGTGTCCAAAATGGAGAAACAGTCTCAGAGGCCCCCACCTTCAGCTTCCTTCAGAGCAAGCTTCCTCAGAGCCCAGGAACCACACCGCTCCAAAAACTCCAACCTCTCCAGTCTCCAGACCCTCCTATCTTTAAGGACACCATCCAAGTTGCCTCCCCTCAGTCCTCACATCTACCAATCACTCTTCATCAATTTCCCTGTCAATGGAGGCTCTCGCTTAACCCAGGACCGCCCAGAGGTTTCTGGCTTTTGCACATGTCTGTTGAAGGTCATGTTTTCAAATGATTAAATCTATACTCCTTTGCTACAGCCCTTTCTAAATCCTGTTCACTTGAGTATGGTAGAGATTGGAATAATTAAATTTTGATCTAGGCTGCAGCCCTTACTCAATCCTATTAGGACTGAATAGGGTGGAGATTGATTCCAAGTATCTCCATTGTATCAATTCTAAATCAATCAAGACTCAAAGAAATTCCTGTTCTATGCTTAAGCATAGGTCAAAGTCCTTTCCATTGTTCAGCAAAGGGTTTCTGTCCTAAAGTAATCTTAAGAAGGGAAGAGAAGGAACCTCCCATGCCAATGGAGTTCCCATTCCAATAGACTATCAGTAAGAAATTTTCCAAGTATGAAATATCCCAATGGTGAAATTTTCAACAATTATAAGTCTAAGGAAATTTGAGGTTTACAATCCCCCCTGATGATCATTGGGAGACTAGTCTCCCCATTGATCATTTAACATAATCATTTTGTAGTTCTAAATTCACTTCTAACTAAAGATATACACAATATTCAATTTCTAAGAGAAATTAGAATAGTGAGAGAGGAAATAGAAAAGAAAAGAAAGCAAAACCAATGTTTGCTAGGCGCATTGACAGAAAACCAAATTAGGGGCAGTCCCTTTTGGCATAAATGTTACAATAAATGTTCAATCAAAAGTTCAGTCCAATCAATCACATCCAAAGTTCATTCTTGATCTTCTTGATGAAGTGTAGGTTTTTGGCATCTTTCTGCAACAGTTCATTCTCTGGATATAAAAGTTTCAAGCTTCTTTCTTGAAGATCTTTTCTCGAACAAAATCAAAATCTTTGAAATTTTTATAAAAGTAAAATCTTAAACAAAAGTCTTGGATTTTTATAAAAATAAAATCTCAAACAAAAAAAAATCAAAAATGAAAAAATTCTTAGATTTTAAATTAAAATACAATCCCCCCTGAAGTAAGTATTTAAAAAAAATATATATCAAGTTTAGCTCAGAATGCAATGTTCAGTTATGGGGGTGTATGTGTCAATTATCAAAAGAATAGAAAAATAATCAAAAACATAAGAAAAATTCAAAATAGACCTTGTATAGGTCCAGTTTAAAGTAATTTCTATCCCACAAGTATGTAGGATAGAATGCAGTAATATTTCACTTAGCCATCTGTAGCCAAGACTACAGGAAGTTGCCATAATATAAGAAGAAAAGAATTAGAATTCTATTTTGATGGGGAAATGTCATTCCCTTGTCTGATTTTTTTCTTCAGAGATATAGGGAGCCAGCATGATAGTCAAGCTTTGTACTTGTTTGAGTATTTCGAAAAGGAGTGTAGATACAAGGAAGTCCTACGACTTAAACATAAGTTAAGCGTCGCAACCTTGAGTCTCACTTTAATATTTCATGTGTGCTCTATTGGCACTATTCAGGTTTAGTCTGTGCTCCTTGTTTTTATCCCTTTTCCTGTAATCAGACACAAACATTAATCACAGTCCTATAATATTTTATCAATAAATGGCAGGTTCCCATAGTTTAAAGCTTTTAGGCATATATTGATATTATAGCAAGAGTATATATATTAAATTGTATTACTGCAGGGAAAAAATATTAATATTAATTATGTGTACCTTCAGTACAAAAAATGAGAAAAAAAATCAAATATTCTGATAAAAAAATAAAAGAAAAGAAATAAGAAAAAATAAGAAAAAAATCAGTAATTCAATATATTCTTGAAAAAAAATATCCATTTGTCTATGGATTATTATCTCCAATTCTTATGATAAGATAGAGTCACAATTCATATGATAAGATAGAGTTAATCAGTCTCAGCAGAAGATGCTTTCTTCACATGTGAACAGTGAATCCAAGAGTCTCTTTCTCCAATCTTTATAGATGTTGGAGTAGTTAATAATATTTGGAATGGTCCTTCCCATGAAGGTTCAGTTGCTCCAGTTCGCTTGAAATTCTTGATATAAACTTTATCTCCTGGGTTCAGGTCATGCAGAGAAAAGTCTAATGGTCCAGCTTGTACTGCAGCTCCGGATTCATGAAGTTCACGTAGTTTGTGCTGTAACTCCTGTATATAGGAAGCAATAGTAATATCTCCCCCTAATAGCGATGTATAAGCCGGGGAGAAAGGCTTAGCCTGTATAGGCGGATGTCCAAAAAGCATCTCAAATGGTGAAATATGTAAGTCTCCTCTAGGCCTGCTTCTAAGATAAAATAGGGCCAGAGGGAGAATTTCAGGCCATTTTAAATGGGTCTCAGTGCATAATTTGCCAATCATAGTCTTAAGTTCTCTATTCATCTTTCCTACTATTTGGAGAGGAGAGAAAAAAAAAACTGAAAAAGGTTAATTAATATCAACAAAATCAATACAATCTAAGAAGAATCATCTTTATTATACTGGGAAGTTCCCTGGGCACCCTCCTGAAGGGCACCTCTCTGATGATCATTAGCACCTCGAGTAATTTTTGGACGAGCGCCATTTCTCATATATTGTTGAGTATTATCATTAAAATTTTCTTCAATTTGAGCATTGTCATTAAATTCCCAATTCCTATTTCTATAATTCTGGTTTCTAAAGCTCTTATTTCTATATTCATTATAGTTATTTCCATAGTCATTATTATAATTTCTAGAATTCTGGTTTCTATAACCATTATCATAATTTCTATAGTTATTATTTCTAAAACCATTATTAAACTGTGTATTCCTTCCAAACATCTTAAGAAAGGTTCTACATTTCATCATTTTGTGGCCCTTCTTCTCACAGAAGTGGCAAGTAATGGATTGATAATTGGATTTCTGGAGAGGGGCAATTGTCGTTGGTTCATTATCATGCCCACTTTCTAATTTAGTTATCCTATCTATTACACATCTCATTTTTTTCTTCATTTCCTCCATGTCATCATTATTCTCTTTCTCCTTTTCTTCGTTTCCCTTAAAAACATATATAGCTGTTTTTCGCAATTCTTCAAGGTCCATATCTGACCATCTTGGGCATTGTGTTTTAAAATAATTTTTAATTACTTTGCAACAATTATTTACAAAGATTCTTCTAACTTGTCTTAAACTATTCTCTTTATTTAAGTCCCAATCTAAGTATCTGTCCCCAAACTCGATAATTCTGTCCATAAATCTGGAGGGTGTTTCGTTTTCCTTTTGCTTAATTTTTTCCAGTTCCATCCACTTATCTGTACTGTCCGCACATTCCTTCATGGCCGTGAGGATGGCCTCTCTACAACGGTATAGTTGTAGATAGTCCTCAGGATTATTATAGTCCCATTCGGGATCCTGAGATGGCCAATGTGCTGCATTACGCCCCCGGGTTTTGTTGACATGAGCAATTATTTTATTTTTTTCACGTTCACTTAAAAAAGCCTGTAGTAAGCTCTCAACGTCCTTGTAAGACGGATTATATTGAAAAAATATGTCTCCCATCTTTTTTGTTACTAGAAAAGGATCTTGTTCATATGTGGGGATATTTCGTGTAAATTCATTTATTTCTTGGGGAGTAAACGGTATCCTATGTCTTAAAGTCACCACATCCCCATTTTGTCCTATTTCAGGTACTTCTCTTAGAGGAAACAGGCCTCTAGTTGAATTTTGCACCTGTGGGTCAGTTTGACAAGGACAGGTTTCTCTAGGAGGACAAGATCTCCCTTGCATTGGAATTTGGTTTTCTGTAGGAGAAGGAACATGAGAAGCTGGGATTGCAGGGGAAGGGTTTTGGGGATTAAATTCAGACAAGATTTGCACTGCACGAGAGAAGCAGTCTGTTAACTGGGCTATAGGGAAGGTGTTTTCCATCTCTATTTCAGGGAAGGAAATTTCCTCATTCAAAGGTTCAGAAACAGGTCTGTTTCTGGTAGAGTGGGTGTTTGCCCATTGATCCTGTAAGAAACATTTTAGATCTTCTAATTGGGCTTGCATTTTTTCCTCAATTTTTCCTATTTTATTCTCAATATTTCCTATTTTATCCTCAAGTTTTTCTATTTTATTCTCAATATTTCCTATTTTATCCTCAATTTTTTCTATTTTATTCTCAATATTTCCTATTTTATCCTCAATTTTTTCTATTGTATCCTCAATTTTTTCTATTGTATCCTCAATTTTTTCTATTTTATCCTCAATATTTTCTATTTTATCCTCATTTTTTTCTATTTTATCCTCAACATTTTCTATTTTATCCTCATTTTGTTTTATTTTATCCTCATTTTGTTTTATTTTATCCTCATTTTGTTTTATTTTATCCTCAATATTTTTTATTTTTTCATCTCTAAATATAGTATTGAGGAGTACAAAAATGACAGTACCTATTAATATAAAAATTTGG
Source organism: Monodelphis domestica (assembly GCF_027887165.1). Classification (NCBI taxonomy): domain Eukaryota; kingdom Metazoa; phylum Chordata; class Mammalia; order Didelphimorphia; family Didelphidae; genus Monodelphis; species Monodelphis domestica. The sequence continues at coordinate 53,978,757 of NC_077233.1, read as the reverse complement.
AGGTATCCTTCATTCCTCAATGCCCCTACTTCTTCAGCTGCCATATAATTGTCAAAGAATGTAGTACTCATTTTTATATGTATATTTTGTAATTTCACAAAACACGTGGGGAGCAGGGCAAAGCAACAAACTTTCCACAGGGTTTTTTTTTTTTTAATGCAGGAAGTTGTTCCTTAAGGGAAAGGATATTTAGAAACAGTTCTTCCAGCCAGGACTTTAGAGTCCTGTTGCTGAGATTTAAAAACAGCTGTTTTCTGTCTATCAGAGTCACACAGCTGGGAAGTATCTGAGGTCCGATTTGAACCCAGGACTTTCTGCCTCTAGGGCTGGCTCTCAATCCGCTGAGCTACCCAGCTGTCCCTTAAGATTAAAGGGAAGAAAAAGAAAAAACTGCTGATTCCAATTTAACTTAAGGAGAAAAGAGAAAAAGTTTTTTATACTCACGTGTTCTAGCAGCTGTGTCTTTAAGCCAAGTTTTTTGTTAAAAAAAAAGGACTAAGTGGTGAAACAGTATAGTAAAAAAGCAAGGAAAAAGTTTTATTGAGAGGATTCTTTAGACTCCCGTGTGGTCAGCCACAATGTTACAAGGGAATCACTTTAAAAGACTGATATATATTAATTTAAGGTCGCCAAGGAATCAGCTATGTAATTCCTAAATGAAAAACTCAAGTCAGCCGTCAGCCTTTTTTGGAGTTTAATTACAATAGGAGTAAGAAAGGAATTAGAGATATAGAGAGAGAGAGAAAGGGGAGAGAAGGGAATAGGGCTTAAATACCCCTTCTGTTTAGGCTGGGCCAAAAGGCCCAAGCCCTTAGATAGCTGGGGCAAAGAAAAGAGATCAGTCCCTATTACTCACGTGTCCAAAATGGAGAAACAGTCTCAGAGGCCCCCACCTTCAGCTTCCTTCAGAGCAAGCTTCCTCAGAGCCCAGGAACCACACCGCTCCAAAAACTCCAACCTCTCCAGTCTCCAGACCCTCCTATCTTTAAGGACACCATCCAAGTTGCCTCCCCTCAGTCCTCACATCTACCAATCACTCTTCATCAATTTCCCTGTCAATGGAGGCTCTCGCTTAACCCAGGACCGCCCAGAGGTTTCTGGCTTTTGCACATGTCTGTTGAAGGTCATGTTTTCAAATGATTAAATCTATACTCCTTTGCTACAGCCCTTTCTAAATCCTGTTCACTTGAGTATGGTAGAGATTGGAATAATTAAATTTTGATCTAGGCTGCAGCCCTTACTCAATCCTATTAGGACTGAATAGGGTGGAGATTGATTCCAAGTATCTCCATTGTATCAATTCTAAATCAATCAAGACTCAAAGAAATTCCTGTTCTATGCTTAAGCATAGGTCAAAGTCCTTTCCATTGTTCAGCAAAGGGTTTCTGTCCTAAAGTAATCTTAAGAAGGGAAGAGAAGGAACCTCCCATGCCAATGGAGTTCCCATTCCAATAGACTATCAGTAAGAAATTTTCCAAGTATGAAATATCCCAATGGTGAAATTTTCAACAATTATAAGTCTAAGGAAATTTGAGGTTTACACTTGTGATGGAAGACTATTGAACTGGAAAGGAAGATTGGAGCCAGGTGGTAAAGGGTTTTAAATGCCTATCAGAGGAGTTTATATTTTCAGGAGCTATTGAAGTATCTAGAGTCAGAGAATGATGATACTCATGGCTGGTGACCTTCCCCCTGCATTGCACAGTTTTAGAGGCTACCATTCCCTTGATCCCTCCTCTTAACTTTAACTCCCATCTATTGAATAGTCTGATACTTATTTCCTCTGACCTAGCAAATTCCTAGGGACTACTTCTCCAACCCTGATAATTCAGATTCATTATCTTTTTTAGCAAAAAATCATCCCCCCACCAACCTCTTCTGAAGCCTTCATCCCTATTTAGCTTAGCCCCAACACTCTCAGTCTCTATTCTCTTCTGCTCTCACCTTCACTTCAATTATGACTTCTGAATCTTCTTTTCTTTAACTAATAAAGTCTCCTTCATCCTGAATCTCTTTCACACTATTTCCATCCAGTGTTCCCCAAAACTTGGCTTTCTCCAGAAGACCTTATCCTTGACCAGTCATTCCAATAATGGGCACTTCTCTCATACCAACAGAAGCAACTGATTTTCCAAAGTCACTTCTAGACTCTTCTCATCTATATCACTCAGCAACTTCTCCTTCATTCTGGCTCATTCCATAATTACTTAGGTTGTGGTTACTATCATCTACCAGCCTCCATCTCACTGTTATTCTTTTCTCATTTTGTTACCTCTCTCACGGTCATCATCCCAACCCAAACCCTCATCTCTGGCTATTGGGAGAGTCACACTGATGACCCTCAATGACCAGCACCTCTACTCTCCCTCAGCCACATATGGGAATGGTCACATGATCTCAAACTCTGAACTTCCCTTTTCTGATGACAACCATTTCTCTCTCTTCTTTTGGTCTTCTAAAATCTATTTTTCATAATTACTATAACTTTAGTTTCTTTAAATTCCAATCCATCAGCCTTGATCTGCTCTTATATCCTTCCCTTTCATAGTTTTGATAGTTTCATTAACCAATTTGACTCTGCTTTGCATTCACATCCCTTGTTCCCTTATCCTGCCATTCCTATCCTGTAACTTTTCAGCTCCAGATTGGGTCATCTATTCCCAAATGCCTTCTCTACTTCTTCCCCTTTGGTGCTAAACATTGTTAAAGAAAATCACACAACTGTGTCAACTTCATTATAAATCTGTGTTCCCTTTATTCAGTTAGACCTTCTCTGCTATATGGCAAATGCTTTAGCCATCTTGAATAGATGATTACTTTTTAGAACCCTTATCTTCCATATTAGAATCAATATGACATATTATAGAAGAAAGGTAAAGGCTAGACAATGGGGGCCAAATGACTTGTCTAGGGTCACACAGCTAGGAAGTGTCTGAGGTCAGGTTTGAAGATCCAGGATCTCCCATTTCTGGGACTGGATTTCAACCCACTGAGCCCCCTCTGATAGATTTTGTATCAAATGCTTCACAGGAATTCTATCAAATCTTTGTTTTTCTTCTCATAGACTCAATACCAGCCCCATTCCTGCAATTTAGCAAATGGCCTAATCTTTCCTGAAAAGAAAAAAAAAGAGGTCAACCATAGCCAATTCTCCTACCTCCCTTAACCATTCAGTCAGTCAGGCACCAAACATTTAGGGAGCACCTTGTGTATATCATCCACTACATCATAATGTCATTATATCTTCAACCTGTGACATTGCTCCAGCCTCAAAGAATGAGGTGGCCCTTGCCAAGACTGACCCCTGTACTTGTAGGCTGGATACCAATCCCTTCCTGCCTCCTCTAGGTTGTTGCCCTGTGCACCGTCTTCCCTTTCTACCTCATCCTTAAATGTTCTCTGTCTTCTGGCTCTTTCTTGATTGCCTACAAACATGCTGAGATCTCCTCACCTTTAAACATCTTCACTTGATCCTGAGATCCCCTCAAACGATCGTGCTCTGTGTTACCTCTCTTATCACTCCGCAACTCCTAGAGTTCTAGCTTGCCATCATTGCCTCCACTTCCTCAGCAGCTCCTTCGCTCTATGGTCCCTTGAAATCAAGTTTCCAACCCCACCCTTTTCTAGAAACAACTCTCTCAAAGGTTTTTACCAATGATTTCTTACTTGCTAAATCTGGGGGCCTTTTTCTTCCTCTTGACCTTTCTGCAATTTTTGCAGCCATTGGACATTTCTTCCTCCTGGATACTGTCTCCTCCTTTTACTCGCTGGCGTGGGCTCAGCCTAGATGGCTTCAATCTAGGCCAGGTTACTCTGGGCCTTCTTGGCAGCATGAAGAAGGGAGGATGGAGCTACTTTAGTTTTTGTAGCTACTAATGCTGGCTCATGCTGGCTCACAGTGAGGTGAAAACTCCTTTAATCCACCATGATAGGAAGCAGTGCCTTTCTATTCTCCAGATCTACTATTATTTTCTTTAATGATTGTATAGGGAGGGAGGACAGAACAAAAAAAGGAATTTCCATGGCTCATCCACCGAGATCTTTACCCAAATGTTCTCTGTCATATTTATCTACTTTTATAGACTTCCTTGAATGATATATCTTGGTATTATTTATTTAATATTATTCCACCCCTTCCCTTTTTTAAAAATATATTTGTGGGGTTTTCCTTAATGGACTTCCCTGACCAGCAGGGTCCCACAAGGGAAGGGGCTCACCTTTGTGATGGGACCCGAGGAGAGGTAGGAACCGAGAACCAGGGTGGAAATGAAAGACACGGACAAATCAGTGATTGGATAGGGCAGGCAACCCCTATGATTTTCCTTAAGGCGGAAAATGAGGATAATGGAATACAAGGTGGTTGAGGAGATTAAGATAGAGAATGCAGGCCGAGATGGTTCCAGCCTCGGGGAAGGAGAAGGTCAAGAAGAGAGAGACATAGTCATAGAGGAGCCCAGTGGAGCTCCATGGAAGGGAGAAAGGCCAAGAGGAAGTTCATGGGATTGCCTCTGAATTTATTCATGTCCTGCTTGGGCGGTACTCCCAAGCACGTAGTAACCACATCACAAAGTATAGACAATTAAGATTGGGTGGCAAGGTAGAGGGAACACCTTTTGGGCGTGTAGGACGCAACCGCACTTTCCCGGGCAAGTCTCCAAACATGTTAATGGACTTGTGTTGGGCAATAGGTCTCGTGATCAGGTCAAGGTTACCTTCACAAAGCTTATCGGTAAAGCCTCATGCTTGGAGACACAGTAGTAATACAGTCATCTATATTTCATAGATGTGAATATGCTTGGGATGCTACATATCCCCCTTTTTTTTTTTTTAAATGAAAGGTGGTTGATATAGAAATGTGAACAAAATCAAAAATATAAAAATCATGTAGCATCACCAATTGATGCATCAAGTGATTAAAAATAGATATTCAATAAATATTGCCAAAACTTTGGCTGAAAAAGGTAATTGTGATTATCAATAATAAAATCTTCCTCTTTGCTCATAAAGATTATTGCAAAGATAAAATGTGTTCTTAATACTAAACAATCAAAATCAAAGATAAAAATTTTCATAAACGATTAAAAATAATGACAAAAGTAATGAGAAAATAGTTTTCACTCTGATTGTCCTGAATTATTGAGGTAGTAGTCCCATAGAACATAGGACGGGTGCATTAGATTATTGCCCACACACAGTTAGGATTACAAGAAGTTGCCAGTGCTTTTGTAGCAAGATAAAAGATGACTGCATCTGGATATGAAGGGGAATTTCCTTTTTCTCCCTTGTACTGATTATGCATTTTAGGGATACACCCGCCTAGATGCCTGCCACATGGCAATATGGTTGGATTTTGATACCCGAGCCACCTGTGAATGAGGTTGTCAAGCACCGTGCCCCAGGACCTCCAACCTCAGCAGCCCACATATATCCATCTTTTATGGAATATATGCCTGTGTGTGTGGCTTTGGCTATCCGGCCCATTGAGGTGTCCTTTGCATTCCCTTTTTATGCAATCAGTGATGGTTTCCCAGGATAGTCACCTGCAACTTTAACAATTGCTGTCACATTCTTGTAATCTGATGCTGTTGGGTACATTTCAAGAGAAATATTGGCACCTTCATTGCTCAGGATTAGAGTGTTAAAAGTACTTGAAATATTTTTCAAAATATAAGAGAAAAATGAAAACAACATAGTATAATCAAAATATTCAAAGAAAATAAAGTGAGAGCATCAAATCAAAATTGCTCAAAAGGATTAAAATGATATAAAAATGTTCTTAAAAATACTTTCTGTCTTATCCCCTTTTTTTTAAATAGCATACCAAAGATATTAGCATCTTTTACATTTTTCAAACAGTAGTGCAAACATTAATACAAATATCAATTTTGCCATAAACATAACATTTTGATTTGTTGAAGACATAACAAAAATGAAGCTAATGAAATGACTTTGTACATTCTGGCTGCATATTTCTTATATGAGCCTTATTTAAATCTCTGCTATAAATGAATTAATCAATATAATAACCAAGAATATAATATAACTAATGTTTGCAAAATTCATTCCACCAAACCAATGTTTGGAGTGATAGAAGCTTGAGTTGCTTTCTATGTAGAAGCAATTTCTACAGTTACTTGATCATACAGAGTTTGATGTAACTTATTTTTCCTAGTTGTAAATGAATAATATTCAATGTGCTTTTTATACAAGCTTATTAGTGCCAAAATTTTTCCTATTTTCAATACATACTCCAAAAAAGAAGAAACTTAGTGTATACTTTGCCCTTGCTCCATGTATGTGTGTAATAACCTATTCCATCTAGGAGGTTCAACAACTGCGCGTCCACAGAGATTGTCCAACCTAGGCTTTACTTTCATGTACCAGAACGTCTTCCAGTACTTGAAGTGGAAGTTAATAGACCCCGAATCCAGCGGCCGTCTGAATTCTGGGACTGGTGTTAGAGAGCAAGAAAGAGTTTCCATTAAGATGGGGTTTCAGGAGTAGTGATCAACAATGGTGTTATCATTTAACTACAGCAATGGCAGTTGGCACATAATGTCTACATAGATTTTGTCAGGAATATAATCTACAAATAGATGTAGATGATCAATTTTCAATAACCTTGGTTCCTAATTAAAAATTTCTAAAGTGCATTTTGCCTGATATCTCATCCCTTTTTTAAGAGTGACATCAGGACCATCTGTGCATTAAACATTCCTGTTCAACATCTCTTGCATTGAACATAATTCTTGTATTCATGAATGAAAAATTTCTATCTCCTGTCCTTTGGAGATTCATACCAATGTCTATACCCTTGTTGATAGATCAATTTTTTACAATACAAGTTTTACAATGCATACAAAATAAATTTCCTTTTGACATATATAACGGATATCCGAAATGAAAGATATACATTAGTGTTTGAACAATTATAGCTGTTTCGATTTTGATCCCATGATAAAGTCTTTGGAGTGTGGGATCCCTCTGACGTCATAAATATATGAGTGGGGTTTAGTCCATACAAGTTGACATGCTTGATATTGGTTTAGTTATAAAAGACCAATGTTTGTCAGCATGACAATTGTCCTTCAGTAGAATAGTAAATGTCATTAGAAGTAGTGTAATGTCAGTGTTTGGTTTTTATAGTCACCAATAATGGTTTCTTGCCGCTTGCTTGGTATGTAATCAGCTGGCATCATAGATGGTATTCTTCTGCTTCTCTTCCTGGTCCTGTGCCACATGGCATGACGTGCTTGGTGGGTGACCAGGTGTTTTCACTCTCTGTAAACATACAAACAAAACCTCGACCCAAAATTATCATCCTGTTGGGTCCCTGACAGTCTTAATCTGGCAATATTCAGCCCAATCCATGTACAACATACAATGTAACATTTATCATTACATGAGAATTGTGATTTAATAATATTAGCTTATATTCCTTCTGGGGTGTAGGAGAGATAGATGGTTAGTAATACCATTTCCACCCCGTTTTACTTTTTAAAAGCTTTAATGCTTTTCCAATAACATCTTGAATAAGATTGATTCTATTCTAATGAAGACCTAATTCGTTCTTACAAATTTAAAATGAACCCTATAAGATAAATATTATACATACATTTTGGATGATAGCAACAATTTGTTACAATTGGACAGTATTCACTGTACTGTTTCAATATTTCAATAGTATGATTTTCATTTGATCAAATTTGGGTAACATGGAACAATTCCACTAAAATAATTGCAGGTTACATATTGTACAAATACTTCAAAGGGTAAGTTTTCAGGTACATGATGAACTTAGATCTTACAACAAATACCCATATACTGGCATAATAGAATGCTAGTGAGTAACAATGATATTTTTCTCTAGGTATTGTCTTTCATACAAGTACATTTGTGTGGATATTGCATTAGACCTGCCTATAGGGCAGTGATGGTTTTTCCAGCTCATTGGCTGCTTTTCCTGTTGTCTGGTATCGGTGCCATGTTGTGGATCGTGCCAGGCACATCTGCATTGACTTTCTGGGCAGACTGTCTTTCAGCTGGATCATTTCAGTTTTCTTCCATGGACTTCTGGTATCTGAGAAAATAAACAGAAATCTCGACCCCAAAAGAAAGCCTTATTGGGTCTTGTTAAATTAGAAAGTGGCTGAAAATATCTCCTTGTGTTTGGAGTTTGGGACTTATCAATTCCTTTGAGCCCTTTTGAAATTGCTTGCATTTAGGCCATAGATTATCCCAGTCAGCCCATGTATTGCTGTTACAAGCACTGTTACTCCACAATTGTTTTGGAATAGTTAGATATGCCCAATTATTTAAAAGATCTGTAAAAACTTTGCATACTTTATCATTTTGAGCTTGATCCTATACATCAGGAGAGTGATTATCTCCCATCACATTAGCTTTTAGATTTTTATACCATAGGGGCATGTAGTAATGCTTCCCTTAGTCCACAATGTTTAGTTTGGACACCTGTCTGAAGTGCATGAGTGACATGATAACATTCACAGGATTTTGCACTGGTAGCTAATTTCACTTGTGTGCATAAAATATTGAGGAATATTGGACTTGGCACTCTGATGTGTCAGAGAGTGCAAGTGATCTGTGTCTGCCCAAAAGCAGTGTCCTCAAGGCCATTTGCCTTTGATAATGATTTCACCTTGGCTTTGCAATGCTGAGAATGTGTTTCATATTTAGAATTGATGCTATATTATTTTGATATTGAGTAATTCTTATTAATTTGCTTTTTGGATAAAGTGGCAGTAATGTGCTTTACATACAATTTTTTAACTTTATACAGGTTTTTAAATAATGGCTGCTAATTTTTATCCTTGTTGACCTTATGTCCTGTTTAAAAATTTTTAATGATTTCTACATATTTAAAATTGGAATATATTTGAAAGTTTTCTAAAGCATATGCCAATTGATGTTGGTCAATTAAAAATTTGCACTGATTATATTAATTTTGCTTTTGATAATATTCAATACTTGACATAAAAACTTATAACCTGAGGTGTAGATGCATTGCCTTCTATATGGCAGGATCAATTTATGAAACTGCTGAATTAAGTTTTCTTTCCAGATCCAAATAGTTTTGGTAGTGAGTCACATGGTTGCAAGAGTCCATGAGGATTTTACCTCTGAAAACCTTGATAAATTTGTGTTTATACCTTGTTTTTTGGCCTACAGTTAAACAATAATTCTTTTTAAAATATTATTACAGATAAAATATCTCCTGTAGCATATGACAAAAGTCTTTCTCTGACTTTTTAACTTTAAAACTTTGCCTTATAAGAAATACAATTGGACCTTCTTATGTGATTTTGCCATGTCCAATCCAAATTAAGACAATTTAATTTTTTAAATTTTGCTTCATAATAATACCATCTTTTAGCAAAGATCTGCATAACAGGTTTATACCTTTACATTTAAATAATATTCTTCCTGTATTCTCTGGTGCTGCTTCAAAAGGCCTGTTCCTTTTAGAAATGCTAAACTGGTGGAGAGGTTTGCTGATAAGAAAGTCTTTTTGCTTGTTTGTCCTCATGAGAGCAAAATGTCTGTCTGCTTCCTAGTTAGGGCAAACACGTGCTCTGCTTTTTTTAAACTGGTCTTCCTTTAGGTGCTTAAGGAATAGTTTTCATGCTTTGATATGATCTTACGGTCCTTATGTGAGGGATCGTCTCCTCACCGCACTTTAACCTTACGCTAGTAGCCCAAAGTGATGAAAGGTTTGCTCTAAGTTTAAGCGTTGCTCATTAAGCTTTCACCATTCACCTGTGCCAGGTAACTTCTGGTAGATGAGTGTTATGGCACAGAGTTATGATGTTTGGCTTTTTTCTTGCCTCACTTTTGCAATAAGCAATGTTTAAGTCAAGAAATGTCTTGCCATGAACTTATATTTAATTGATAAGAATGGTTTGGTTCTAGGACTTGTCTGTTTTAGTCTTATCTAGCCCCGTATGCTTTAGCTGGAAGCTTAATACTCTGCTTTGAATTTCTATAGGAGTCAGGATTTCAATGGCCAGAGGCTGAATTAAACTTCCGTCTGTACTATTGGAATCATTTCTAAGTTTTGTAGAAGAAACATTTCTACCTGCTTATTTCTATAAATTTAAATGATCATAATACTACATTAAGCATGGGTGGAGGCAGAGGTTGACAAAGAATATTTCTGTCTGTTTCTGCAGCAACAGACAGGGGAGAGATAGCAAGGATAGATCAGTCAGTCAAAGGAAGAGAGTTAAGTATATTGTTAGTATCTTTAGTGAAAGGAAGAGCAAAAGACTGAAAGATAAGTCAATCCTCCTTGTTTAATGTAGCATTGTAATTAGAATCCATGTGCTCTTAGCAGCAGGTAATATTTTTCTTAATTTCCAATCATCTGGTGTAAAATTTGTTGCTAAAGAGTTTTGATCAGCTCTGTAATGCTGCGAGCTTCCCATGTTTTTGCATGTTACAGCACAATCTAGAAATCCTGCTTCTCCTTTGCAGGGGGCTCTCTGTGGCCTCCTTATTGCCCTTTTGGCTTGCAGAGTTCTGCGGGGGAGGGGACGGGCTGCACAAGATAAGAAGCCTTAAAGGATGAATGTGGCTGAAGAAGACTGAAAGCTTCCGAGGAAGAGACTTCCTCTTGCATTTGGAAAGATCCTTCTACCTTATGATCGGGATGTTGAAATGGCTTTGCGTTGAACGCCCTTTGCCTCATTTCCCACGTTTTATAAGGTAGAGGAGGGAGCAGTGAGCCAAACGCATTGAACGTCATGGCTTCTGCGCTTTTTAGAATGGAATCCTCCATAGTGAAAAGATTAGGAGAAAGTGTTAGACTTGCCAATGGCGCTCTCTCGGCCATCTGCCCTAAGAGATAGGTTTGAGCAGAGGCTTTTTCCTCCACAGGTGGAGGGACCTTCGGCATTCTGAGAATTAGGGTTAGACTGAGGCTTGGCTTTCCAGCACCTGTGATGCCTGAAGTCTGCACAGGTTGTGCCATCAAGGCCATCCTTGTAGTTTCCCAAGTATTCCAACTGACTTGTGATATTTTGTCTTTCTTTCTGATACTGCCTCGTTTTTTCTTTCTTTCTTTTTTTTTTTTAACCAATCAGATCTCATAGCTGCACTTTGGGAACTCCCCTTGCTGGGAATTCAGATTTTGCTTCAGTGCCTATTTAAGCAATGCTTCAGAGATCTCAATACCTTTCTGTTCAATTAGAGACATTAACTGTCTAAGGTGACGAGTATATGATGAGGCTTATGGACCCGTGGTTCTGAATAATTTCTTAAATAAGAAATTGAAATAAAAGACGTTTCTCACCTTCAGAGGCCACCTGCAAGGTCACGCCTTTGTGATTCCGTACCTCAGTGATCGCTCCTCAAGTTGCACGTGCTTGAATGCCTGTGACAAAGGAATTTCGCTCCCAAATCCGGGGTGCCAAGTGTGGGGTTTTCCTTAATGGACTTCCCTGACCAGCAGGGTCCCACAAGGGAAGGGGCTCACCTTTGTGATGGGACCCGAGGAGAGGTAGGAACCGAGAACCAGGGTGGAAATGAAAGACACGGACAAATCAGTGATTGGATAGGGCAGGCAACCCCTATGATTTTCCTTAAGGCGGAAAATGAGGATAATGGAATACAAGGTGGTTGAGGAGATTAAGATAGAGAATGCAGGCCGAGATGGTTCCAGCCTCGGGGAAGGAGAAGGTCAAGAAGAGAGAGACATAGTCATAGAGGAGCCCAGTGGAGCTCCATGGAAGGGAGAAAGGCCAAGAGGAAGTTCATGGGATTGCCTCTGAATTTATTCATGTCCTGCTTGGGCGGTACTCCCAAGCACGTAGTAACCACATCACAAAGTATAGACAATTAAGATTGGGTGGCAAGGTAGAGGGAACACCTTTTGGGCGTGTAGGACGCAACCGCACTTTCCTGGGCAAGTCTCCAAACATGTTAATGGACTTGTGTTGGGCAATAGGTCTCGTGATCAGGTCAAGGTTACCTTCACAAAGCTTATCGGTAAAGCCTCATGCTTGGAGACACAGTAGTAATACAGTCATCTATATTTCATAGATGTGAATATGCTTGGGATGCTACAATATTCTCTTCAATTGAACCTCTGTTGTATACTCTCTTCTACCTGACTCTGGGGGACACTCTTCTCTTGGTTCTCCTCCTACCTCTCTGACTGCTTCTTTTCTCTCTGCTTTAGCTGATTCATTTGTACTCCTCTCTATTCTTCCAAAGCTCTGCTTTGAGTCTTCTCTTCTTTCTATCTCTTCTTTCCCTAGTTGATCTCAAAGGCTTCATTGGCTTTGATTATTGTCTGTAGTTGATTCCCAGGGCTGTGCTCATTCATAATCTCTGAACTGAAGTATATTTATCTCTAGTGGGGCACTGGAATCAAATCCCACTGTTTTTTGAGAGACAATTGTGAAATTGTGTGAGGATTTATATCTCAGAAATCAGCAGTCACTATCATTCAGGACTTGATTTATTGTTTTGTTGACTGTCTGGACTTATCAGAGTATGAATATTATATATTAAGCTAAAAATTTTATATGCGTGCCTTTTTTTGAGAGCTTGGTTGTTAAACATTAACCTGCACACACCTATATTGCCCTACAAATATTACTTGGGTGCAGCAGAGCAGAAGTGTAGTAGAAGACTCAAGAAATGAAATTGTCACCAGTCTAGAGGCTGATAATACTAATAGTAATAATAATAATAAGTGGCATTGATATAGTGCTTTAGGGTTTGTATAATGTTTAATAGCCATTTTTTCCTATGAACCTCACAACACTCCTGCAAATCTCCCACTTTCAGCTGGACTTCTACACTGGGATCTTAAATCCAGCTTGTCAAAATGGAACCCAACTCCTCTTTTACCCAACCCATCCTTCTCCAAATTTCTTTATTTCTTTCCTTTCCTTTTCTTTCCTTTTCTTTCCTTTCCTTTTCTTTCCTTTCCTTTCCTTTTCTTTCCTTTCCTTTTCTTTCCTTTCCTCTTCTTTTCTTTTCTTTTCTTTTCTTTTCTTTTCTTTTCTTTTCTTTTCTTTTCTTTTCTTTTCTTTTCTTTTCTTTTCTTTTCTTTTCTTTTCTTTTCTTTTCTTTTCTTTTCTTTTCTTTTCTTTTCTTTTCTTTTCTTTTCTTTTCTTTTCTTTTCTTTTCTTTTCTTTTCTTTTCTTTTCTTTTCTTTTCTTTTCTTTTCTTTTCTTTTCTTTTCTTTTCTTTTCTTTTCTTTTCCCTTACCTTCCATCTTGGAGTCAATACTGTGTATTGGCTCCAAGGCAGAAGAGTGGTAAGGGCTAGGCAATGGGGGTCAAGTGACTTGCCCAGGGTCACACAGCTGGGAAGTGGCTGAGGTCAGATCTGAACCTAGGACCTCCAGTCTCTAGGCTTGGTTCTCAATCCACTGAGCTACTCAGCTGCCCCCCAAATTTCTTTATTTCTGTTGAGCATATCACTCTTCTTCTAATACCCCAAGTTCAAAATATGGAGTCATTGTCTCTTCCTTCTCACCATCATTTTTCCTCTCCTCCACATCCTGGTATCTAATCTGCTGTTAAGTCCTCTTAGTTTTCCCCTCCATGATATCTTATTCATCTCCCTTCCTTTCCCACTGGCACCACCTTGGCACAGATCCTTATCTACAGTATCCTAGAATATTGCAATAGCCTCCTAACTGATGACCCAAACTCTAGTCTCCCTCTTCTCCAATCCTTTCTCTCCTTCTGTAGTTGCCAAATAATCTAGGTACAAGTCTGACCTTGTGACTCCCTCACTCAAAAACATTCAGTGAATCTCTTTTGTCTATAGGATAAAATTCAAATTCCCAGTCCCCACCTCAGGCATTGAAAGCCTTCCACCCTCTGATTCTTGTGTTTTATATTGTTCTCCCTTCATGCCCTCTCTGTTCCAGGCAGGCATTGTTACTAGCTATTCTTTACATCTCTCATATCCTGCTTCTATACATTTGCAAAAGCCATTCCTGATGCCTGAAACACACTCCCTCCTCATCTTGTCATTCAGATTCCTTATCTTCCTTCAAGGTTCAGCTCAACTCAGATGTTCTTCCCTTTAGAAAGTTTACCCTGATCCCATTTATTAATGCTCTCTCTTTCCACATATTTTCCTAATGTTGAAATTTCTCCCTTGGCTCCTCCTCCACTTTGTATCATATTTACTGGTGTGCCTCTCGGGTTCTCCTCCTCCAATAGAATGTAAGTTTCTTCATGACAGGAGATTGCATTGTTTTTATTTTTCTACTGCATGGACTTGATCATAGTATCCATTTAATAAATGCTTATTGAATCAAATAAAAGCAAAATAATTACTTTCCTGAGCTCTCTTCCTTGCTCCTTCCTTCTTTACATGCTAGCTAGATTTTCCTCAATCCTCAGATTTCTGCTCTTCCTTCTCTCTATTTACTCCCATGGAGAGCTTGTCCATCTGTCAGTTCCACTATGATTTCTGCTTGATGTTTTCAGTTCTTAAGTCTATGTTTCTAGTTCTAACTTCTCACCAGAAAGCCAGTTCCTTATTTTCAGAAGTCTACAAGAATATTTTAAATACATGTGAATCTCATTGCAAGAACAAACTGAGCTATCATTTATTTAGCCTCTACTATGTGATAGTACATACTATGATCTAGGTACCATGTCAAGTGTTTTGCAGATGTTATCTCATTTGATTCTCACAATAACCCTGGGACATAGGTGCTATTATCCTCATTTTACAGATCAGGAAACTGAGGCATAGACTTCAGTGACTTGGCCAAGGTCACAACTAATAAATGTCTAAGATTGAATTTGAACCCAGGTTTTCCTGAGTCTATAATTAAACACTCTATCCATAGCAACATGTAGTGGCCTCATGACTAAAACCGGGACTGCCATAATCTTACTCAAATTTGATTCCTTTTTCAGTTTTCCCATTTTTTCAATGACAAACATATTCTTCCAGATTCCCAGGTTCAAAACACTGGAATCAGTTGTCTCTCCTTCATTTCCCATGTCTAGTTAATCATCAAATCTGCCCAATTTTTCTTATGAACTCTCAGTCTTTTTCTTTGTATTCCCATGAGATTCAAGAATGAACAAACGAAGAAGCATTTATTAAGGCTTACTATGTGCCAGTCATTGTGCTAAGTGCTGGGGAAACATATTTTAAAAAACCTTTGAGCTCAAGAGCAAGGAGCAAATAAGACAATGGGAGAGATGTAATATCAATAAGCATATACAAAATGGATGAAAATAATCTGAAAGATAAAGGCATCCACAGCTGAGGGCAGTGGGGAAAGCTTCCAGTACAAGATGAGACTTGATCTGAGTCTTCCAGGAAGCTAAAGAAACTGAAGTGGAGGTGAGGGGGAAGAGTATTAAAAAAAAAAAAGAGTAGAAATAGAAGACAGGCACATTAGAGAGATGGCAAAGGAGGCTTGAATTGCTGCATTGTAGGATTCTGAGAGGGGAAAGAGTAAGGTCTACAAAGGTCAGAAAGGTAGAAATGAACCTTGATCCTTGAGGTAATGAGAAAACCTGAGCAGGGAGGTGAGATGGTCAAAGCTATGCTTTAGAAAGTCCATCACCAGCTAAATAAAGGCTGGCTTGGAGTGGGAAGAGACTTGAGACAGAGAGATTGGTTAGAAGGTTTTTACAGTATTCCAGATGACAGGTGCTGAAAGTCTGAACCAGGGTTGTGGTTGTATGAGTTGGGGGAGATGTTCATATATGACCGGTGTTCATTAGTCAGTCAGTAAGGATTGATTAGGGACCTGCTTTGTGCCAGAAACTCTCCTAAGCAGTGGAATACGAAGAAAAGCAAAAGATGATTCCTGCTCTCAAAGAGTTTCCAGTCTAATGAGGAAAATGACAAGTATATACAGAGCTTCTATCTATCTATCTATCTATCTATCTATCTATCTATCTATCTATCTATCTATCTATCTATCTATCCATCCATCCATCCATCCATCCATCTATCTATCTATCTATCTATCTATCTATCTATCTATCTATCTATCTATCTATCTATCCATCCATCCATCCATCTATCTATCTATCTATCTATCTATCTATCTATCTATCTATCTATCTATCTATCTATCTATCTATCTATCCAACCATCTATCTATCTATCTATCTATCTATCTATCTATCTATCTATCTATCTATCTATCTCTATATGCCCTGTATATACTTACATATATATATACTTATATATACTTTGTATATATTACAATCATAAAAACTTCAGCATAGAGAAGATACTAGCTTTAAGGGAATAGTGGTGATATTGCTGGGTCAAAGAGTAAAGACAATTCATTATAGCCTTGGGCATAGTTCCAAATTGTTCTCTATTAGAGCTGGATCAGTTTACAACTTCAACAGTGAGCATTAGTGTCCCTATTTTCCCACAGCCCCTCTAGCATTTGTGATTTCTCTTTTCTGTCATGTTAGCTCATCTGATGGGAGTGAGGTAGTCCCTAATCATTATTTTAATCTGCATTTCCCTAATCAGTAGTGATTTAGAACATTTTTCATATGCCTATAGATAGATTTGATTCTGAAAACGGTCTGGTCATATATCCTTTGACTGTTTATTAATTGGGGAATGGTTCTTATTTTTATAAAATTGACTCAGTTCCCTATATATTTGAGAAGTGAGATTTTCATCATAGAAACTTACTTTAAACTTTTTATTATTACTTCATCATCTATGTACCTTTTAGTGAAATGTGGTTTCCATAATTATCTCATTTAATTAGATCTATTTTTGCTTTTGCTTTGTCTGAGATCATTATTGCTACTCCAGCCTTTTTTTAAACTTCAGCTGAAGCATAATAGCTTCTGCTCTAGTCCCTTGTTTTAACTCTGTTTGTGTCTTTCTGTTTCAAGTGCACTTCTTATAAACAACATATTGTTGGCTTCTAATCCATTCAGCTATTTGCTTCCGTTTTATAGCGAGCTCATTCCATTCACATTCGCAGTTATGATTTCTAACTGTATATTTCCCTCCATTCTATTTTCTTCTGTTTATCCTCTCTTTATTATCCTGACCCTCCTCAAACATCTGCTGCTTATGGCCTCCTCTTCTCTTCCTCTGCCCTTCTTTTTATCACCCCTCCCTCTTTTTCTTTATCTCCCTCCCCACTTCCCTGTTGGCTGAGATAAATTTCTACCCCAACTAAGTGTGTATATATTTTTCCCTCTTTGAACCAATTCTGATGACAGCAAGTTATGTATCCCCTCATTTTTTAGATCACCTCAACATATTAGACTCATATCCACCTCTCTCTGTTTATATAGACTCCTTTTTAAATTTTTTTTACTGAGTCCATATAGAAAAAGTATTTACTGAATAATTGAATCAGAAACTGAGGCCCAGAGAGGGGAACAAATTGAGGGAGTCTATGAGTCATGGACTGTCAGCACCAGAAGGTCCCTTCTAGATGAGGAATTCTTAACTATTTTTGTGTTATGGTAGATATATATGTACATACATGTATAATATGACAATATATGCACATATATGCATAATATGGTGGTATAGTAATAGTATATGTATGTGTATAATATGGCAGTGTAGACCCTAAAAATGTTTAGGCTTTAGAGTTTACATGTATCATCCTTCCATACAGGAATGTAAATAGTTTAACCTTATTGGGAGTTGGCTAGTGCAAAAGCCTCGGGATTGAGTGCTATGTGTGCAGAGTAGCAGATATATTATATACATACTATTTATATTTTCTTTAAGTTGTCACATAAGTATATACATATATACATACACATATACATGCATATACATACACACATGTGTGTATATATATATAGACTCTCTATATGGTCTATTTATACGTGCATGTCTATATAGTTGTTATTCAGTTATTGTCAGTTGTGTTGGACTTTGTGACACCATTTAGGATTTTCTTGGCATAGACACTAGAGTGGTTGGCCGTTTCCTTCTCTAGCTCATTTTATGGATAAGTAAACTGAGGCAAACAGGATTAAGTGACTTGTGCAGCATCACATAGCTAGTAAATGTCTGAGACTGGATTTGAACTCAGGTCTTCCAGACTCTAGGTTTCATATTCTATCCACTATGCCACCTAGTTGTCCTTGAGTATTTGTGTGCATGTGTGTATTTATTTTGTTTATATTCTGTATGTTCTTTGTTTACTGCATTTTTTCATTTATATGTTGTTCATATTTGTTATGATCATCTGATCATTTTTATGTTTATGATCATTTGAAGAGGAAGAGAGAAAGTCTTCATAAACATGAGGATCAGGAACAACTTGTTAAGGCAGGCAACAAATGAGCTGACCTTAAATGAAACCAAGGATTATAAACCGAATGAGAGCAAGCTTATTGTAGTGGCTAGAGGATCCAGTTTTTGAACCAGAAAGATCTGTGTTCAAATCCTGACTTCTACACCAACTGCTGGTGTGACTAACCAATTCTGCTAACCTTTCAGTGCTCTTAGGCAGCATCCTAAACCTAAAAATTGCAGAGGAGTCTTGATTTTTATTGATGCAAATAAGGGACATCCTCACCCATGAGATCAAAGACTCAATGAAACAGCTTACTTTAGTTTTCACAAGTTGTATCCTTCCACTAGACATGGAAAGTCCTTGAGGGCAGAGGCTGACATTTTTGGACTTTGAATCCCCAATATTAGCACAGTGTCTTACATATAATTAGTACTTAATACCTTTTTAATTTTTTTTAAATCTTTAAATTTTATTTATTTAATTGAATTGAATTGAATAAATAAGGCTTTAGGTTGTATAGAAATTAGGTTTTTCATCTGCAATATTCAGAAAGTTGGCCTTTACCACCCACACTCAATCCTTAAGTCTCATTAGACTGTGGGCTTCTTTTGAGAAGAGACTGTTTTTTTTACCTTTTCTATTTCCTTAGAGTTTAGCGCAGTGTGTGGCACATAATAGTTGCTCAAAAAATAATTGGTGACTTAGCCTGACTCAGGACCTGTGGCCCAGAGCTAAATAATAAGTGTTTAGTTAGTTACTGAGTTCGTTTTTCCAGATGTGGCCCAAGAGGATCCCAGGACCTTAGAGCAGTGGAAGTCTTGAGAGGTCATACCTGAATCAAGAGTCTCTAATGCAGTATTCTGGACAAGTAAGTGGTTTCTAGACTTATGAAAACCTTCCTTTCTCTCTCTTTCTGAGTCCTGCCAGAGACAGGAAAAGGGCTGTATAGTCACCGGGGGACCTGCTGGCATAGATCACAGGCGTCTTGCTGTGGTGAATTGCACCCCACTGAATGTGCTTGAATGTGGGCCATCTTCTGTGGATGAGTATTAATGATTCCAGCAGTTAACTGTTTGTGGGTCATCCAGAGAGGCCTCTCTGGTTCCCTTAGAGACCTGAGAGCTCTGGGTTTGCAGAAAGATTGCCTGGCACAGTGGAGAGAGTGCCAGGATTCATGCCCTGCTTCTGCCACAAATAAGCTACAGTATGGGAGAATAGGCAAGTTACTTAATCTTTCAGGCTCAATATCTTCTGACTACATTAAAGATATATTGCTGAAATGCATCACTGGAGCGAATTTTGTAGGAGAGGGAATTGAGGAACAGAGGAGTGAGGTGACTTGCCAGATGGTGATAAAGGAGGTGAATCCAGCTTCAGAACCTGCCTCTAAGATTTCAAAAATGAATACATGTAGAATCCAGATCAAATTACTTACCATCTCCGAGAGGGAGAGGAGGAAAGGAAGGGATGGAGAAAATTTGGATCTTATAATTTTGGGAAATGTATGTGGAAAATTGTTATTACATGTAAATGGGAAAATTAAATATTTTTGAATAAAAATTGTAAATGTAAGACTTCAAAAAAGGATCTTGGCCAGAGGACAGGGAGCAACAGATCTGAACTAACAAGACAGTTGATGAGGGGCAATGTGGTATAAAGGAGAGAGGATCAGCCTTAGAGCCAGGCTCTAAAAGTGGGTTCATCTCCTTTTATCACCATCTGTGTACCCTATAGCAAGTCACCTTGCCTCGTGTTCCTCTGTTTCCTCTCCTGCAAAATGAGGTTTGATGATATTTATACTGAGAGGAACCATAAAGGTAGTGGATAGGGAAGTCATATAAGAGATAGGAAGACTAGGGTTCTAATACTGCCTCTAACATCTAGCTTTCCCTCTTAGAACCTTAGGCAATTTAGTGGTACAAGGGAAAGAGCCCTAACTTTGCTATCCATTGAACACAGAATCGAGTACCAAACCTGGCTCTGAGGCTTCCCGCAGGTGACCATGGACAAGTCATTTAATCTCCTTTAGCCTCAGTTTCCTCACTTATAAAATAAGGAAATTGGCCTGGAATTTCTCCAATGTCCCTTTAGATTCTCAGTTAATGATTCTAGAGATGGTCTCTCTAAGACAATGATTTATAGACCAGTCAGTCAACAGGAATCTATTACATACATATGTGCCAAACACTGTGCTAGACTAAGGGTCCATCTACATTGGTAGAGGGGATTTCTATGCCAAGAAATCCTTTACCAAATATATCATAGATCCAGGCCCACACTTCTCTCCATCTCTCTTTCTCCCTTTCATCTCTATTTTACCATCTTTTTATCTCTATCATTTCTCTATTTCTGTCTTTCCAACTCTTTCTCTACTTATCACCTCTTCTTTCTCTCTTTCCATTCTCCTCTCTCTTCATTTTCCTCTATCTCCATCTTCCTCTCTCTCCATCTTCCCCTCTACCTTTCTCTCTGTCTCTCTCTCTCCATTTTTATATCTATCCATCTTCCTACCTCCCTTCCCTCCCTCCCCTCCTCGCCACTTTCCTTCCTTCCTTCCTTCCTTCCTTCCTTCCTTCCTTCCTCCCTTCCTTCCTTCCTTCCTTCCTCCCTCCCTTCCTTCCTTCCTTCCTTCCTTCCTTCCTTCCTTCCTTCCTTCCTTCCTTCCTTCCTTCCTTCCTTCCTTCCTTCTTTCTTTCTTTCTTTCTTTCTTTCTTTCTTTCTTTCTTTCTTTCTTTCTTTCTTTCTTTCTTTCTTTCTTTCTTTCTTTCTTTCTTTCTTTCTTTCTTTCTTTCTTTCTTTCTTTCTTTCTTTCTTTCTTTCTTTCTTTCTTTCTTTCTTTCTTTCTTTCTTTCTTTCTTTCTTTCTTTCTTTCTTTCTTTTTCTTTCTTTCTTTCTTTCTTTTCTTTCTCTCTCTCTCTCTCTCTCTCTCTCTCTCTCTCTCTCTCTCTCTCTCTCTCTCTCTCTCTCTTTCTCTCTCATCTGTCTTGATTTATACTTTATTTATCTCACAAGTTGTGAAAGGAGCACTTGGTGACCTACATAATGATTGGTATATCTGAAATTTCTCCAGACTCAGATGAAGAGCTTGAAGGAAAACATATTCAAGACTGAAACAAAAGGACTCTAGACAAAAGTACAAACTGTGCTTTGAGACCGGAAAGAAGTATCCCTGTGGTGAGAACTCAGTATGAAACGTTTTCTTAGCTGAGTCAAGCTTGCCCTGGTGTCTACTCTGGGTACCTGTGCTCATCTTTAATGAAGAGAGCTAATACCTATGCTGTGCCATCTGGGCAGCTACCAGGCTCAGTCGATATAGTCTGCTGGACCTGGAGTCAAGAAATTGTTGTTTGGTCATTACAGAAATCCTCAAGTAGTGTCATGAAGAGTTGGGCATGACTGAACAACACAAATGCTATCTGCCTATAGGCCAAGAGTTTTGGTTGCCCTTAAGCAGCCCAGTCTGAGAGTAGGTGGCTGTCATGATGAATTTTGATGAGGAGCCGCACCCGAGATTAAAAGGGGGAAGCCCACATTCCCAAGACAGTAACTCCAAGAACAAACCCTGTTCTCTCGGGGAGTGACATTGAAGGTTGGAACTGAGCAATCAGCCAGCCTTCCACACTAACAGCCCAGCAGATCATCAGCCCACTCTACTGAAGCTGTGATCTGTGCATATGGTTCTGTGTGAAGAAATGGCCCTTCTCTTAGGAGCTGGTAGGAATCATGTGTGGGCAGAATCATATGTCCTAGCACGCTGGAGTGGGAAGTACATTGGAGGTGGAGTCTGAAGGGCTTTATTCAATTCCTAGTTGTACTACCTCAGTAGCTGGGTGACCTCAGGCAGGATGCTCCACTTCCGTGGTCCTCAGTTTCCTCATCTAGAAAAACAACATCAAATAAGATGATATACAGATCTCTTCTATCTTCAACTACAAAAAGTTGGTCCTAAAAAGTTCCCTTTTAGCATCAATTATAAAAACAGGAACCTGGAAAATTAAAGTGACCTGTCAATGGTCACAAAATTAGTAAGATGAGGAAAACCTCAGTTGGGCTGACATTGACCCAACCAGCCCCATTCCTCAGGAGCTGGATTCAAATTATACTCCCAAACCAGTGCTTAGTACAGTGCCCCAGTGCTTCACAAGGTCCCTTGCACATTTTTGGTTGCTCAGTCATTTAATCGTGCTTGACTCTGTGATCCTGTGGACCAAACTGTCCATGGGATTTTCTTGGCAAAGACACTGGAATGGTTTGCCATTTCCTTGGCACATAGTAGGTATTTAATAAATGCTTGACTTGTTGATGTTTTTGCTTTGGGGCTCATCTATAAAATGACAGTTGGAGCTGATGCCTTTTGAGATCCTTTTGGTCTCTAGATTTATGACCCAATGACCCCAGAAGATCCACTGTGGCCCCTTAAAATGAATGACAAGCCTGGAGAAAAAGGCTGAGGGTCTGCCCTTCTAAGGGACAGAGTACTAGGGAGAAAAATCATAACCTAGATTCTAGGAAGACTGTCTAGGCAAGGGCACTTCTAACAGGCCCAGTGACCACCCTGGGTGAGATTAAAACTGTGAGGTGCTAATGGGCTTGGCTCTGACCAGTCTTGGAGCTGGGCTGGATGCTAATGGCTGGTTTGTTCTCCACACCAGGCCTGTGATTTAGTTCCACATGGAACACAACCTGACAGTTTCCTTAATAAGCTCTCCTGGCTTTGCATTGGCTGCTGGGTTTCCCTGCCCATGATTTGGCTGTTCTGTGCCTGCCGAGCCTTAAATATGAGGTGTCTGCTTGCTCTGTTTGAGCCGGCAACCAGCCCGACTCAAACCTCTTTCTTCAGACTCAGACACAAAAGGAAGCCATGAAATTGCTTTAAATCATAGGTTTGCCGGGCCGTGCTCTCAATTATGGGCTGGGAAATGGCTTCCCACCTCCGAGCCCTTGATGGTAAGGCCCCCAATCAATTTCTCAGATTCCAGCTAGTGATAATGGTAATAACTCCCAGGCTTCCAGTGCTTCAAGGTTTTCAAAATGCCTTTTTCATAACAACCACGAGAAGCAAGCACTGTGGAGGCTATTACTCCCATTCTGCAGATGAGGGGAAGTGATTTGCCAAAGGTCTCCCACTAGGACGTGTTAAAGCCTGGGTCCAAGTCCAAGTGTTGGGACTCCAGGTCTTACAATTGACCAAACCTCAGAGTTGACAGGAGCCATCCAATGGAATGCCTTCATGAGCATTCCTGTTGTCCACTACTTCACAGGCTCATTCAGCCTTTGGGGGAAGACTCCAAGTGAAGGAGAACATTTTGTGGTATCCCCTTCCACTAATGGACAGCTCTAACTTGTAGGATGTTTCCCCTTACATTTTGCCTAAATTTTCCTCTGAAATTTCTATCATAGTTTGGAGAGAGACAGAGTAAGTTTAATCCCTCATTCATAGGTTATTATTGGAGTTTAGTCTTTTCTTTTGTATCCAACTCTTCATGACCCTATTTATAGTTTTATTGATGAAGATATTGGAGTGGTTTGCCAGGTTTTTCTCCAACTCATTTTACAGATGAAAAAACTGAGGCAAATGGAATTAAGTGACTTTCCCAACATCATACAGCTTGTAAGTGTCTGAGGATGGATTTGAACTCAAGAAGAGGAATCTTCCTCACTCTAGGCTGGCTGTGATCTCCATTGTGCCACCTAGCTGACCCTCTTTTTCCTTTTTTTCCTTTTTGAAACCCTTCCTTATAATAGATACCAAGTATTAGTTCTAAGGCAGAATAATGAATGGTAAGGGTTAGGTATTAGGGGTTAAGTGACTTGCTGAGGATCACATAGCTAGGAAGTGTATGTGAGGTCACATTTGAACTCAGGACCGCCCATCTCTAGGCATGGCTTTCTATTCATTGTGCCTCCCTCTTTTGTAGGACATCCCTTCAAATACTTGAAGACCACTTCTAATTCCCAACCCAAGTCTTCTCTTCTCTGGGGTGAACATTCTGTGTTCCTTTAAATGACCCTTTTAGAACAGGAATTCCAGGTCTTTTCCCTGATGTTTACTTTCTTTCCTCTGGATGCTTTTCAGCTTTCTAGTGTCTTTCCTAAAAGATATCTCCAAGAACTGTACATAAAGCTCCAGATCCAGAGTGTCATGATGAAAAAAGCATAGCTCTGGGGCTAGAGGATCTGAGTTCAAGGTCTACTTTGGACACTGGCATACATAAACCAAAGATTGGAGCTGACTCGCTCTGAGGCTCTTTTAAGCTCTAAATGGTACTTTGTAATCCAATGACACTTGGCCTTTAAGCTTTTCCTTCCTTGCTAGAACACTCCATCTGATGACTTCAGTCATTTTTCACTCTGTCTCCCATGCCTGGAATGCTCTCCTTCCTCATCTCAATGGCTTGAGTTCCCTGGCTTCTTCAAGGACTGCCTAAAGAAAGCCCTTCCTTTTAACAAAGTCTTTCCTCATTTCCCTTACTTTTAGTGCTTTCCCCAGACTACCTTCAATTATCTTGCCTATATGTTAGTACTTAGTTTCTTATATTCCATTTCCCCCATTAGATTATAAACTCCTGGAGGGCAGGGACTGGTTTTTGACTTAATTTTTTTTAAACATCCATAGCACTTAGCACAATGACTGGTGCATATTTGTGGTTAAATAAATGTGAATTTATTAACTGTACATCTTTGTAACTGACTCAGAGGACAGACGATGGTGCTGCTACTACTTCCCCAGACCTAGATGCTTTGATCCTTTTAATATTGATTAAAACCATATCTTTCTTCCCTACAATAGCAAGGAAGTACATAGTACACTGCTAACTTATATTGAACTTGAACCCCACAAAACCCTTAGATATTTTTAGATGAATTACTTTATGGCCAAGTCTTATCTTGTACGTGAGAAGTTGATTATTTGAATCCAAGTGTAAGAATTTACATTTATCTCTCAGCTTCTATATTATTAACTTAAGCTAAATGTTCTAGCTTGCCAAGTAGAGTGTTAATTCTCTTCCAGAGCATGAGATAGATACCTATCCCAATTTTTTCACTACCTATGCTCCATCTCTCTCTCTCTCTCTCTCTCTCTCTCTTTCTCTCTGCTTCTTCTTTTCTCTCTCTCTCCACACACACACACACACACACACACACACACAACTTGGGTGCTAGGTGGCATAGTGGATAGAGTACAATTAAGACTCATTCTAAGTCCAAATCTGGCCTTAGATACTTACTAGTTGTGTGATCCTGGGAAAATCATTTGGCCCTGTTTGCCTTAATTTCTCCTGTATAAAATGAGCTGGAGAAAGAATTGGCAAACCACTATAGTATCTTTGCCAAGAAAACTCCAAATGAGGTCATGGAGAGTTAGATACAACTGTTACAAATGAACAACAAAATATTTGAAAGGTGATACTTGTGACACCAATTTCAATAGCTGCTCTCACAGAGACTATGGATACTATTAATGGATATTCAAGAATCTTGAGGGATGAGAGCATAATAATTGTTGGGCAGAGTTAACTTCTGTTGGCTAGAAAGAGACTAATTGGACTACAGAGAAAAAGGATGAAGATATTTTCTTTGCTGAGAGATTTAATTTAACTTACTCTTTTCTGCAGAAACAATGTATTAGGAGGATTCCTTAGAGGGTTTGACTGTTACCCTGAGTACTGACTGGTAGTACTTGTGTTTCCAGAATTGAGGAGAAATCAGCAGAAGCAGTGATGATTGGAGGACCCTCTGGCTATGAGCTTTTCTATAGCTGATACATTGAAAACAATTATTTATCTTTTTGTTTCATTGCTTGTTATACTGTAAATAACTTAATAGCCAATAGCTACTATTTAAGCGTAGGAAGCTGGAGATATGCTTTAGATGGAGAGAAATGAGCCCAAGTTATTGGTAAAAGAGGTCTCTTCAGCTTATTTAGAAATAATAATTAATAAACCAGGGTGGGTCAGCGAATAGACCTAAGGACAGAGGCCTTAAACCCTGATGCACCTAACTCTAGTTATAGCTTGGGGATGTTTTCCATTCCAAGACTAGAACCCAATCTGCTGTGCCACCCTCTCTCTTACCTTGTACACAGTAAATAATTAATGAGTCACATTGTTCTTATTATCCTTTCTTTCTGGATAAAGAGACTAAAACGAAGAGATGCAAAGTGGTTCTCTTAAAGCCACATAATTATTAAGTAACTGATATTTGGACTTGAATCTATGACCTATGGAGCCTAGGTCTGTGATGTCAGGAGAGGCAGTTTGGTGTCTTGGAAATCCAGATTTGGAGTCAAGAAGATGTCAGTTGAGTCTTGGCTCCAATATTTTACTAGCTATATGAATGTGGGCAAATCATTGAATCACTAGGCCTCCGTTTCCTCATATGGAAAATGAGGAAGTGTGATTAGATGATCTCTAAAGTTCCTTCAAGGGAACCATGGCCAAGGGAGGTTAAATAACTTCAATTTTTAATTTTTTAATTTTTATTTTTTAATTAAAAATTTTAAATTAAAAAAATCTTTATTTTATTCTAATAACAAATTTACACAGAAGTTTTCCAAAGTTATATATGGTTCATGTTGTATTCCCTCCCTCTTCTCTCCCCTCTCCTGGAGTTAACAAGCAATTCCAGAGTTATACATGTATTATTACTCAAAACACATTTCCATACTATTCATTTTTGTGAGAGAATAATCTTTTTTTTTTAAACCCTTACCTTCTGTCTTGGAGTCAAAACTGTGTATTGGCTCCAAGGCAGAAGAGTGGTAAGGGCTAGGCAATGGGGGTCAAGTGACTTGCCCAGGGTCACACAGCTAGGAAGTGGCTGAGGCCACATTTGAACCTAGGACCTCCCATCTCTAGGCCTGGCTCTCAATCCACTGAGCTATGCAGTTGCCCTCTGAGAGAATAATCTTATAAAACCAAAGAGGTTAAATAACGTGCCCAATGCCACACAAGTAGGAAATGGCAAAGCTGGGATTTGAATGCAGTTTCTTTGACTCCCAGTGCCATTCTTCTCACTATCCCACCACCACTGAACTGTACTGCTTCTTATATATGCCCCAGCTCACCCACCTCTGGATTCTGATTTCGAAGGCCTCTTCCAGTTCTAATTTTCTGTTATTCTGAAGGAATTGGGTCAGAAGTCTGATACTCTGAAGAGGAGGCTGACCCTGTTGAGACGGGATCCAAGACCTCTGCCCTCAGACTCCTTTGGATGATTCTCTTTCCCCTCAGTGCCTACTTCCTAGTTACCAAGGGGGCAGGGGCTATTTTCCTGTCCCCGGAGAAGGAAATCAAAAGTGAAAAATGTCAAAATAAGCTCATTTGGCTCTGATTCTCAGTAGAGTGGCAACTAATCACAATATTGCATTTTTGAAAATTTGGGTTCAGCATTTTATTTTAAAAAGAATTATTGATGTTGACAAGAATAGGCTTCGCAGAGGGGAAAGAAACACCCCCATATTGAAATGTTGCTTTGAGAAACAATTGGCAATCAAGGGATGGGAGAAGCTTGAGCCAATTTGGAAGGACTTTCTGGTTAGTGCTGATAAGGGAAATAGCTCAACAGGAGGTCCTAAGGGGAAGAGAGAAGGAGAAATCTCTCGTGATAAGGAGAACTTCTGTAGCTGTTCCACAAAGGATGGTAAGCATAGGCTCATCGGGATTTAGCTCTTTTCCAGTGTTGGAAACAAGGACTGGAGAGATTCTATAGGAATACTGACAGAATAGAGGTGGGGCGAGGAGGGGGGGAGAAGATGAGGAGGAGATTGGGCACTCTTTCCAAGACTTTAGAGAGTCAGAGATGGGTAGTGGGAAGAGCTCTAGACTAGAAGGGAGAAGACTTGGGTTCCTTTTCCAGTAACTTTGTCCAAGTTACTTTGATTTCTCATCTGTTAGAGGAGAAGGGCCGGGCAGGGTGATATAGTAGATAGAATGCAAAACGTGGAGTCCAGAAGCCTGGGTTCTAGTTCTAGTTCTTCTACTGCTTAACTTGGTAAACTTGGGCAAATTATTTAAAACTCTCCAAGCCTTGATTTCTTTGAATGAAGGCACCTGAACTAGACAAATCACAGAAGCTCAGAGTTAGGAGAGATCTCAGAATTAATTTAGATCTGGAGTTCTTAACCCTTTCTAGTATTAATAACATAATTTTTTTCTTTTGAAAGAACCTTTACCTTCTATCTTAGAATCAATACAGTATGTTGGTTCTAAGGCAGAAGAGTGGCAATGGCTAGGTAATGGAGGTTAAGTGACTTGTCCAGGTTCACACAGTTAGGTAGTATCTGAGGTCAGATTTGAACCCAGGACCTCTAGGCCTGGCTGTCAATAATCTGAGCTTCCTAGCTACTCCTTAATAATAACAACATCAATAATAGCTAGAATTTATATATTATTTTAAATTTTGAAGAACACTGTAAATATTATTTCATTTTATCCTCACAACCCTGGGATGGGATGCTATAATTATGCCAATTATACAGATGAGAAAACTGAGGTACAGAGTGGTTAAGTGACTTGATCAGAGTCGCACAGCCAGTAAATATCTGAGGTAGGATTTGAACTCAGGTTTTACTGACACCAAGTATGATAGAAAGTGCTATCCATTGTGCCACCTGGATGCCTAAGTCCAATATTCTTGCTACTGCACCTATTCTGATCTGTTGGTTTTAAAATTAATATTCAATAACTATCATATTTTAAAAGTTTTATTGATAATAACTAAAGTAAAATAACTACTTAAACCCAGGCTGGTCACAAGAAAAAGAGAGTGAGGGAGGCAAAGGATCAGAACTTATACAAATGTGACCACATAACATGGTGGAGAGAGGAGAGGAATTCTGGAAAATACTGAAGGACTTCTGGGGGATGAAGTCCAAGAGTTCAAAATTCTACTTATACAGGTGCTTAGTTCCCTCATTAACTAAATAAAGAGCCTCTAAGGCCCCCTCTAGCTCTCACATTCTGTGTTTGAGATCCCTTCTAGCTTCATAGCTTCAGGATTCTTCAACTTCTCTAGGAGTGATGGATTTCTAACTCACGATCACAGTGAGGAGAGGAATGGGGAGGATGCTGAGGGATGGGGGAGGAAATTGCTACTCCAGTCCTTGGGAAAGGTACCCCAGCTTAGATATTCCCTCGAAACTCCTGAGTCTGCTCATGGGGAAGACTAATATTTGGATAGCGTTCCTTTGTCGTTCTTGTTTCTCACTTGTGTCCAGTTCTTCACAAACCTTTTGGGGCTGTCTTAGTAAAACTGCTGAAGTTGTTTGCTATTTCCTTCTCCAGTTAATTTTATAGATGAAACCACTACAGCAAACAGGGTTAAGGGACTTGTTCAGGGTCACACAACTTTGTAAGTGACCGAGGCCAGATTTGAACTCAGGAAGATGAGTCTTCCTGACTCTAAGGTTGGCCCTCTATCTATCCTGCCACCTAGCCTCCAAGGACAACGTTCCTACAAATTCCATAATCTAGGGGCTTCCCCAGAAGCCTTCCCTCTCAGTTTTGCACTTTTCCTACCACATCAGCCTAGGGGAAAGACTGAGATGCTGGAGGGATCAGTTGATGGGGGAAAATTTAGCCAGGGATGAAGGGCAGAGCAAAGTCCAGGAGACATAGTTCCTTGGAGGGGGGGTACAGGCAAAACTGTGTATATACCCCTTAGTCCAGTCTGAAGGCTATATCCATCAGAGAGGGAAGCAGGTCTCTCCGGTGTGAAAGGAATAGATCCTGGTCTTAGGAAGCTCCTGGTGCAGACGACAGATGGCCAGTAAATGAGGGGTGAGTAAACCTGTGAAATCATGGGACGGGAAATTGAGCATCTCAAGACCCATCTGGCCCCTTCTCTCGGTCCTCCCCCCCTCCCTTCCTTCCTATCCCTGCTTTGCCAAAGGCATGAAGGGCTACAGGGAGGGAACTTTGGCCTGGCCACCTGCAGCACTGCACAGGGATCTTTGCAACTTGGCTCCTGAGTCATGTCCCAAGACTACACCTGCTGGCACATACACATGCATTCATATTTACATGGACATATTCATACCCACACACATACGCACACATTCACATACACATAGACATGCCCAGACATTGAGGATAATCATAGAACCTCTCTCACAGAGTTACTGTGAAGATCAAATGAGATAATTTCTCTCTCTCTCTCTCTCTCTCTCTCTCTCTCTCTCTCTATATATATATATATATATATATATAAGTCACTTTGCAAACTGACCTGCCTGATTTCCTGCTAAAATCCCACCTCCTACAGGAAGCCTTCCTTAATCCCCCTTATTTCCAGTGCCTTCTCTCTTTAAAGTATTTCCTATTTAATCTAAGTATAACGTGTTTATATGGATTTGCTTGCATGTTTACTCCCCCATTAGATTACAAACTCCAGGAGGTCAGAGACTTTGGGTAGATCACCTCTCTGGGTCTCAGTTTTCCCATCTGTAAAATGGAGGCAAATTTGTAATCAGATAATCTCTAAATTTCCCATGGATTTTTTTTGGCTGTTGGGAAGGAATTATGTGTCTGTTGCATTCAGGGCATTTTTGGTGATGGGAAATACTGATATGTTAGATTCTTAGCAAGGGCAAAGTATAACTGATGCCCAAGTTTGATGTTGATACCTAAGAAATAGGAAAAGACCTAGAGGAAGTCTGGAGTGCATTTAGGGAGGATTCATAGGAAGGTATAGACAAGAATCAGTCAGTCAGTCAACAAACTTTCATTAAGAGCCTACTATGTGCCAGGTATGATGCCAAGTATATAAAGAAAAGTTAAAATCAGTCCCTATCCTCAAGGAGGGCAATTATGGAATGAGAACACATGGATCAGATGGAATCAGCCTGTATAGAAGGAATACCTACAACAATGATGACAATGATGATCTATATATAAATATATACACTCATGCATGTATGTATTGCATATATTTATGCACTCTTTTAAATTTATGCTCTTTTTTAATCCTTACTTTCTGTCTTAGTAACAACTCTTAAGACAGAAGGACAAGGGCTAGGCAAATGGGGCTAAGTGACTTGCCCCAGGGTCAAACAGGTAGGAAGCATCTAAGGCTAGATTTGAACCCAGGACTTCCCATTTTCAGGCCTGGCTTTTTATCACACATATGCTCTTGTTAAGATTCAGTGTGGTATAATGGGTAGAACTGGTTTTGGAGTCAGAGGAGGTGGGTTTGAATCTGAGCTCTGCCAATTACTATCTATGTGACCTTAGGCAAGTCTCTTATCATTTATGGGCCTTAGCTCCCTCATCTCTAAAATGGGAGTAGGCTAGATGGTGAATAAGATCCTATTGGGCACCTAGGTGGTACAGTAGATAGAGCACTGAGCCTGAAGTCAGGAAGACAAATTCCAATCTAGCTTCAGATGCTTACTAACTGTGTGACCATGGATGAGTCACTTAACCCTGCATGCCTCAGTTTTCTCATTTGTAAAATGGGTCTCTGTTGTCCTTTTCATATCAGTCATCACACAGTATACCTAGTATTGATTCTGAGATGGAAAGTAAGGTTTTGGTTTTTTTAAATAAACACTTGACTTCCCACTTAACTATGTATTGGTTCTAAGGAAGAAGAGCTGTAAGACTAGGCAATGGGGGTTAAGGGACTTGCCCAGATCACACAATTAAGATGTGTCTGAGACCAGATTTGAACTCAGAACCTCCTCTCTCTAGGTCTGGCTCTCTATCACTGAACCACCTAGCTGTTCCCAGGGTATAAACTTTTAGAAGGTTCTTATCTTTTAAAACGCAGGGATCCCAAAGCTGGGACCAACCTGGGGATGGAGGTGATTAGAAAGAATAGCATAAATTGCAATGAGAGAACTCTAGACTCTGTTTGAGCTAATTCTGGAAACCATCCAGGCAGACCTCTTAATAATAATTCACATTTATATAGTACCTTGAAGTTGTAGGCATTACATTCGTCCTCATCACCCCGTGAGCAAGCCTGGAGAATTCTTTTCTCCTCATCACGGAGCACCTACCAGGTCTGATTCTGTGTGTGGCATTGCTGATGGCTGGGTGACTCTTGCTCAGCCGGATTAACTCTTTGTTCATTGCAGTGTCTCTGAGGATGGGTCAATCCTCCACTGTGCTGGGTGAAGCAGATTACTCCTCATTCTTTACTTGGCTCAATTACTGCTGCTCACAAATATCTGCTAGCAACTCAGTGTACTGAAAGGTATTTCTGTTAGTTCTCATCTTTTGAGGCTCACCAGGTTGTAACTTTTTATTCCAATACTGGATATCCATCCATATAAGATCAGTAATAAAATGAGTACAAAAGAAATAGGTACCATGGGCTCGGGGATTTATGATGGCTGGGTAGGGAGGCAAGGCATGGGATATAATAACCAAGAAGATAGCCAGCAATAAAAAACCTGAAATTCATATTCAAATATACACAGTACAGGGAGCAAACAGGGTGAAATATAAATTCTAAGAGAGGGAGTTGGATTTTTTTTCTTAAAGGTATGACTGAAACTTGGAATGGAACTCATGACTGGAATATGACTTTAGAAGGAAACATTTGATTCCAAAATAAGACAATAGATGAAGGCGGTGGGGTGGAGAAGCATTGTATAATAAGAAAATAGATAATGTTCATGGAGGAAATTTAGATACTTGGCAGGGACAATGTGAAGGAGAATATGTGGACAAGGACAAATAGAAGGAAAAAGTAATGATAATAATGGGATGGTATGCCATAAACCAGTGATGGCAAACCTATGGCATGCATGTCACAGATGGCATGCAGAGTACTCTCTGTGGCCATGCAGTCACTCTTCCCACCTCCCTCAGAGTTTGTGACTAGAAAGGCAAGAAGACTTGGGCAGAGCTGCTCCCTTCCTCCTCTCCACTGTGTCTGACAACATTTTTTTCATATCACTCACCCCTCTGGCCAGCAGCCCAATGGGAGTGCATAGGGAGTAAGTTGAACAGCTCACAGGTGGCAGAGCTGGAGGGGAATAGAGCACTAGGGCCATTCCTCTCCTCTTCACCAGTGCTGAGGACTTTTTTCATTTCACCTGTCCCTCTGCCTAGCAGTCCAATGGGAGCACTTTATCTCTCCCCTGTGTGGGGCAAGTGGGGGAGAGCAGGGTGCTTCTGGCACTTGGTGGGGGGTGGGGTGGGCATGGCACATGGTCTCTAAAAGGCTTGTCATCACTGCCATAGGAAACCTGGATGGGAGAAGGAATTTAATGAGGAATTTGGGGAAATAGAGGACTCCAGTTCTTCAGTTTGCTGCTCACACACAGCACTCATCTCTCTGTTTCGAGCATTTTCACTGGCTGTTCCTCATGCCTGGAATTCTCTCCCTCTCTTTGTCTCCCTCTTTCTGTCTTTCTGTCTGTCTCTTTACTTATCTCTGCCTCCTGCCTTCCTTCAAGTATCAGCTAAAATCCAATCTTCCACAAGAAGCCTTTCCCATTTCTCCTTAATCTCAGTGCCTCCCTTCTAAAACTATCCTGAGTTTATCCTGTACATATCTAGTTTGTACAGAGTTATTTGCATATATCCTCCATTAAACTATGAGCAGGGATTGGTTTTTGTATAACTTTATATCTCTAGTAGTTGCTCTGTGCTAGGTACATAGTAGGTGCATAATAGATGCTAGTTTATGCTATCTAGTGCCTAATAAATTCTAGTTTAAATGCTGACTGGAACTCTTGCTGGCAATAGCAAAGTAGATTAATTAATTTATAGCTTGCTCAATAATAATTTCATCCTTCATAATATGAGGAAAGTGACAAGGAGAACCATTATTTTATGCCTGGTTCTAATGTATAGAAGTTGCCGAAGTATAAATGATGGAGGTTTGGGGAGCAAGATATCACTCCAAAATTGAGCTCAGTGATGGACAAGAAGGAGAAAACTGGCCGTGATCCAACATTCATCCTCTGTTTGGACACAGCCGGTTTTGAAGGATTCAAAAACAAAGTTGTGGAAGGATTTGGTGACAATATTTTACAGGGTAAGTCTACCCACATGGGGTAGGAAGCTCTCAAGAATGACATTCTGAAAACACAATTAGAAGTATTTCTAATGAGGTAGAAAAGGAGAGGGGAGAGAGCAGAGGGGGCAGATATGGATGCACAGAGAACTCATTAATCAACTTATATTTTAAAAAAGACTTACACAGAATATAGAAGCAAGGACAAGTAAGGGAAAATGAGAATACAAGGATGAACAAGGTTCGGTAGAAATAATGTTAAGAGAGTTAGAGCCCAGAATAATCTGAAGCCAATGATGATACTAAAGATAACAAGCAGAATTTAAAAAATACTCTGTTGGGGATAAGAAGGGACTCAAGGAGGAAAAGGGTGGCCATTTGAAGTGAAATAGACAAAGGAAAGGGTGTTGAATCATTCAGTTTGATTTTTTTTTCTTGTTTTCCTTTTCCATCAAAAGTGATCTCTGGGCTTTAAAGTATAGGAAATATTGGTTAGCAGGGAGTGAAAACCCAAGATAAGTGACTGTTGGGTTAGGGTGAGTCAGGCAATATATTTTTTAAACCCTTACTTTTTGTCTTAGAATAAGTACTAAATTATCAGTTCCACAGTAAGGGCTAGGCAACTGGGGTTAAGTGACTTGCTCAGTCACAGAGCTAGGAAGTGTTTGAAGCTAGTTTTGAACCCTGAACCTCACATCTCTGGGACCGGCACTCTATCCACTGAGCCACTTAGGGGAGTCAGGCAATATTTAGCAGCCCTTGATGAGTATAAATCACCAGGTCCCAAAGAACTACACCTTTAATTTCTGAAGGAACTGGAAGATGCACGTGCCTGTGAGCCATTGTTGGCAATCTTTGAAAGATCTAGGTTAAGTATCCTAAGACTGGAGGCAGCAAGTGTTCTTATTTCCAAAAAGAGAAGAGTCTGTCAATGAGCTTGATTGGCTTCTGTCCGTACCAAAGTCTAGGAATGAAGGAATGAGCACTTAGATGAGGGAAGTAGTGATCAATAAAGTAAGAACAAGAATACAAATATTACAAAGAATAGCTTATGCAATGCTAAATCCTTTTCCTTTTTTGACAAGACAGCTATCATGGCTGACGAAGAGAATGCTATGGACATAGTTTTCTTTGATTTCACTTTAAGCATTTGACAGAGGAGGTGTCCTTATGTTCAAAGTATAGAGATATGGACCAGGTAACAAAATGGGTAAGTGGATTTGGACCTGGCTAAATGCCTGAGCCCAAAGGGTCAATGATGAGTCAATGTCAAATGAAGATGGCCTCGGTAATTAAGGCCTGGATAATCTGTTCACCAGGTCTGCAGATGACAAAAATCTGGGGGATGGAGGCAGAACTGGATGATAGTACTAGGATCCAGAAAACAATGACAGTCTAGAATGATGGCCTGAAGTGAGAAGGACACAGCGTAATAGTTGGAGGAATACAGTCATAAGATTGGGGTCAAAGATATCAATTTAATAAGTAGAAGTTGAAGGAGGCATTTCTCCACAGCAGTTTCTCTGAAAATGATTTGGATATTTAAATGGATTAAAAGCTCAATATGGGTGTGTATTGTGACATGGTAGCACCAAAAGGACAATGCATCGAGAGGGTCATAGCTTTCAAAAAGAGGCAGGTAATATCATTCCATTATCTTCTGCTCTGGTTGAATAACATGTGTTGAGGGAATCATGTTTTAGGAAAGACTTAGTCAAGCTAGAAGGCAATGAAAGCAAGATAATTAGAATGGTAGCTAGAAACATAGTGGCTAGAACATTGGGCCTGGAATTAGGAAGACCTAAATTCAAATCTGGCCTCAGACACTTACTAGCTGTCTGGGAAAGCCACTTAAATCTCTGCCTCAGTTTCCTCATCTTTAAAAAGATCTAGAGAAGAAAATGGCAAACCACTCCAGTATCTCTGCCAAGAAAAGCCTAGATGGAGTCATGAAGAGTTGGACATGACTAATAGACAAACCAACAACAATAGCTTCAACAGCAGCGGAATGGTGGGAGGAAAGGAGACCATCTGGGAATGTCCTACTAAATATTTAACAACTGATTCTTTTGGTGGAAATGTATGGTGGTCATACTTTTAAGTTTAGTCTCCATCATGAACAGTTTATCACTTTCTTAAATCTACACAATCAACAAAACAATAAATCAAGCCATAACTTTTCAGTTTGCTGATAACCAAGTTATAAATGCTGACACTGAAAATTTAACAATCAGCTCTTGTGAATGAGTTTTAGTTTTCTCCAGCACATCCCTGAGACCATCCTACATGAGGTGAAGTTTAACTGAAAAGAGAGAAGATTCAGGAGGGACATGCTCGATGTATGAAGGATTAGACTTATTCTCCTTGATCCCAGAGGGAAGAACTAGGAGCCATGGGCACAGCAGAAGTTATAGAGCATGGGCTCAGGCTCATAAGGACATTCTCTCTAACAGTTAGAACTGTTCAAAGACTGCCTTGGGAAGTAGTGGAGGCACTTTTACTGTAGGTCTTTAAGATGTGCTAGATGGCTACTCAAGGCTTATGAAGTGTTGTAGAACAGATTCTTGGTCAGGTAAGAAAGACATTCTATTCTTCCTTCCTTCCTTCCTTCCTTCCTTCCTTCCTTCCTTCCTTCCTTCCTTCCTTCCTTCCTTCCTTCCTTCCTTCCTTCCTTCCTTCCTCCCTCCCTCCCTCTCTCCCTCCCTCCCTCTCTCCTTCCCTCCCTCCCTCCCTCTCTCCCTCTCTCCCTCTCTCTCTCTCTTCCTTTCTTCCTCTCTTCCTCTCTTCCTCCCTTCCTTCCTTCCTTGCTTCCTTGCTTCCTTGCTTCCTTCCTTCCTTCCTTCCTTCCTTCCTTCCTTCCTTCCTTCCTTCCTTCCTTCCTTCTTTCCTCCATCCATTCATCTATCTATTAATCTCTCTATCTATATATCACACAAATATGTATACATATGTACATACACAGATTCTTTTATAAACCCTTACCTTCTGTCTTGGAATCAATACTGTGTATTATTTCCAAGGCAAAAGAGTGGTAAGGGCTAGGCAATTGGGGTTAAGTGACTTGCCCAAGGTCACACAGCTGGGAAGTATCTGAGGCCAGATTTGAACCTAGGACCTCCCATCTCTAGGCTTGGCTCTCAAACTACTGAGCTACCCAGCTGCCCTCCATACACAGATTTAAAATAAAAAACAACTTTTAAAGCCTATTACAACTTGACTCTTTCCCAAATTTGTAGTGTTTTGGTACTTCACTCCCTTCCATGTACTTTCTTTTTCCTGACTGTCCCTCATGTCTGGAATGCTCTTCAAGACAATTCAAATCTCATCTTCTATAAGAGATCTTTCTTAACTGGCCCCCTCTTTCCATTATCTTTACTGCTGGTGTCTTCCATCTGAAATTCTCTTCAACTCTCTCTCTCTCTCTCTCTCTCTCTCTCTCTCTCTCTCTCTCTCTCTCTCTCTCTCTCTCTCTCTCTCTCTCTCTCTCTCTCCCCCCACATACACACAGAAACGTATCTTCCATGTATGTAATTGCTTGTTATGTCCTCCATTAGCTTGTGAGTTTCTTGAGGTAAGGGATGTTTGTGACTTTCTTTGAACCCTCAGTGCTTAGCACAATGCGTGCATGTAGAAAGTACTTAATAAATGATGCTGACCAATATCATACTCACTGTATATACACAAATACATGTATATACATATATGCAAATCTCTCTGTATATATTCTATTCAATATATCTCTGTATATCTATGTGTATATATATTAAACTTCAATAGAATTCATAGGTGTGAGGAATTTTAGAGCTGGATAAAAGCTGAGAGATTATCTAGTTCAGCTCTCTCACTTTAATGAATGAGGAAACTGAGGCTTAGAAAGGATTTACCCAATGTGAGTCTGTGGCAAATCCAGAATTTGAGCTCCCATTGACTAATATCCTATCCAGTTCATTCTTTTCACAATACTTTCTCATTAAGGCAACCTAGCTCTGTCATTGACTCATGGACTGGCTACCATTTCACCTTGCTGGACTTCAATATCTATATCTGTCAACTAAAGAGGTTGGGCCAGATGATTTCTAATCTTTCTTCCAGCTCTCATTTTCCATGATTCTAGAAAGAGAAGAGTCACAATGGAAATATGTAAAATCAGGATCATTTTGGATCAGGAGAACAGGGGCTATAATGCCAAGCCTGAGCAACTAGGATATGGAGCTACCTCTGGATACTTGAAGAGGATACATTTATAGAGAATCCCAGACATCACTATGTATTGAAGGAAATATATGTTGCTTGTTAGCCCTAAGAGGTGTCAAAGGGAAAAAATGTAAGCAGATACAGACAAGGGTTTGGGCAAATTTCTTCATGACTAAGTCCAAAATGGTATGTAAGAGAAGATGAGCCATGACTTACTTTGAAGGCTGACATCAGAGAAGACAAACATGCTATCCCATAGTCTGTCTCTTTGGGATCTACCATCAATGGGATCCTGGAATGGATAGATAATGAATGTGACCATGCTATAAAGTCCCATGTTGTACTCTGGTTGAGTAGGGAGATTGTGAAATGGTTTAATAGTAATAATAATATTTTACAGCACTAGGTCATACATATATATAAGCATATATACACATATCTCACCTACACACGTGTGTATATATGTATGTATGTATAAAACCTTGAGAAGCAATGTATCATGATGCTTACAAAACTGGCCTTGAGTAGAGGAAGACCTGGGTTCAAATCTCAACTTAGACATTTAATTGACTATGTAACTTTGGGTGAGTTATTTAATCTTTTGGGCCTTTAGGCAAATCTCTAAGACTTTATGTTGTAGAAAGGATGACCACCTGTATGAATGGAAGGAGTTTCTTCAACCAAGAGTTCTCTATTATCAATGGAATAATAAGTCTCA
Organism: Monodelphis domestica; assembly: GCF_027887165.1. NCBI lineage: Eukaryota > Metazoa > Chordata > Mammalia > Didelphimorphia > Didelphidae > Monodelphis > Monodelphis domestica. The sequence continues at coordinate 53,939,611 of NC_077233.1, read as the reverse complement.
TAATAACTTTGTTAAGTATGTCCTACAGATACTAATATAGTCCCATTGTACAAATGAGCAAAATGGAAGTGCTTATGCTCATGTTGTTAAATGTTAGAAGTGGGATTTGAACCTGGAACTTGTGACATGGCTCTGAATCCAATGATTTATCCATTATCCCCACTGTTTTCCCCCAGATGATCAAACCAGATGATCAAATTTTAACTGAAGGTTATAGAAGCCTAGCAAAAATAGATATCAGAGTGGAGAATACCAATAAGAACATGTCAAGCATTGGGAGAGACCTTGGAGGTTCACTTGTCCCAGGTCACAACTAGAATAAATGGAAAAGATGGCACCAAAGTCAACACTCTTTCTTCTGCCCTGCTTGATCCTGGAGGCAACGGAGAGCCATTGGATAGTTGAGAGCATGGGGGTGGCCTACTGAATTCAGAGTTTGGGAGGTGATAACCCTTTCAAAGCTGCTGATACCATACTCTTCTAGGCTGTCCCATCCCTCTCTAAAGGACATCCTGCCTTATTTTCCCAGTGTCAGGATCCTGAGGCTGGATGGTGACTTATATTTTCATAATGCAACAGGACAGGTGCACACCTCCTTTCTTCTCGCTAGAAAGCAAAGCCCTTTGAAACAGGCTGATTCTGTCACAGGGTTACCATAGCAACTGGTCTTTTCAGAGACCTGAGCATCTTGCTCTGATAGGAGGAAAAAAAGAGCTCATGCTAGAGATGGAGGTTCAGCTACTGGTTTCAAGGGCAAAGCTTTGAGGGTGCACATATGTGAGAAAGGGACCCAGAAGATCCCTCTGCCGGTACCTTCCAGCCTGAATCTTGGCCCCATATTATTGAGGCACAATGACCAATTGTGTTGGTGAGGTACAGTTTCCCTTTAGGGTGCAAGGTGAAACACATTGACAATAAGCTTCACCATGACCATTCTGTGAGAGCAGGGCCAATGAGACTTTGGCTAAACAACTTGGGAAGAGCCTGAGACCACCCAGGGAGACCAGTGGCTTTAGACATAGTGGTTTGAGAATAAACAAGGATCTTAGAGGTGGCCAATTCTGATCTGCCATCTGCCCTCCAGGTGACCTTGGGCAAGTCATTGAATCTCTTTAAGTCTTAATTTCTTTATCTGTAAAAGGTGTTAAATTGTATGACCTTGAGGACTTTTAGTCTATGATTCTGGGATCTGTGAAGGTGATTCAGGGAAGCTGCCTCCCCTGCTTTCTGCCCAGAGGTAACTTTTCAGCTCTCCTCTCTATCAAGAGTTGTAACAAAGTCCAGGGACACTGGACCTCTTGCTCTCAGACCGTGTGGCTCCACAGGTCTCTCCATGGGCTAAAAGAACTGACCTGTAATTCCCCCTTCACCTTCTGGGGCCTGGGAAGGAAACTAAATCGTGCTTTTCACCTGTTAAAATGAACCATGATGGAAATCCAAGGGCCTTTTCAGCTCTGCCTAACTATGCAGTGACTTATGTGGGGATTAGGCAGGCTTTTCTTGTGCCAACACACAACATCTACATATGATTTCAGGAAATAACAGTCTACTCTGACAGTCAGCCAGTGTATAACTCTCTTACTTTGCATGTGTTTCTTTTCTTCCTTCCTTTCTCCATTCCTTTCCTTATCTGTTCTGAATCTTGAAGGACACGTTTAATTTGAAGGAACAGCGTTGGTTGTTTCAGGATCTGTCAATCAGCACATTTTAAAGAATTCCTATAATGAAAAGGCAGCATGTTGGGCAATGGAGATGTAAAGACAAAAACAGGAAACAGTACCTGCCCTCAATAAGCTTAAATTTTATTGGTGGGGGTGGGGTGGGCGGAGAACAAAATGTGTTATATAAGTAAAGGGTTCCACCATTAACTCAGTTAATGAAATCATACAGGTTCAGAAACCTTTGTTGAATTAATCAATCAAAAGCATAAGGCAGGTAGGAATAAATCCTTAATCAATTTGAGATATATTTTGACAATGGGACCAAAGGAGGATGATTCCACACAGAAAGTATCTTGGGATTGGATGAAAGATCATCACATTTTTTAGCTAACTATTAAAATAGCAAGCTAACTTGGAGTCAGTTCAGTAAAGTGGTGGGCCAGTTGACTAAGAGAGAGAAAGAGGGAGAGGAAAAAGGAGAGAGAGAAGGAGAGAGAGAGAAAGGGAAAAAGAGAGAGAGATACCCACATAGAGTATGTATGTGTTAGAGACAGAGACAGAGGCAGAGGAGAAAGACTCTTTTTTACCTCCCACCCCCATTGTCCATGGAGAGAGAGAGAGAGAGAGAGACAGACAGACAGACAGACAGACAGAGAGAGACAGAGAGACAGAGAGACAGACAGAGAGACAGAGAGACAGAGACAGAGACAGAGGAGAGAGACCCTTTTTTACCTCCCCAGCCCCATTGTCCATGTCAAGAGAGACAGACAGACAGACACACACACACAAACACACAGACATACAAGCACACAGAGACAGAGACAGAGGAGAGAGACATTTTTTTTACCTCCCTGCCCCCATTATCCATGGAGAGAAAGAGAGACAGAGACAGACAGACAGACACATACACACACAAGCACACAGAGACACAGAGAGGGAGACAGACTCTTTTTTACCTCCCTACCCCCACTGTCCGTGTCATCGGAGAGACTGAACTTGTAGAATTCAGCATAGCCAGTCAAGAGCAATAGTTATTCAAGAGCTTAAAGGACTATGATCTCTAAGGATAGAGAGAAGTCAGAGGTAGTCTATACCAAGGTACTGATATTCAGAGTCCCAAAGAGATCTATACATTTGAAGGGGGACTTCATGAGGACTTTACAAAAGGAGAAACCAGTGACCAAAACCATTTGCACGTGAGCATTTCACTCCATTTGTTCTTTGAGTTTGTGCCCACTCTCTCCACAGACTCTGTGGGTATGCGGAAGACTCCTTCTCAGCCTTTTTGGGGAGACTATTTTGTAGCAATTGTTCTTGCTATACCATTGCAAATACCTTTGCTAAAAAAAAAAGCCAAGTTGGTCTGGCTGATTGTTAGTAGGAAGCTCATTAGTGGGAGCTCATGACTGATAGTCCTAAAAAACTTGTTCTTCAGGGTCACCGCTACAATCATGGGAGCAATAGCAACCACCTTATTGGCATCTGGAGTATCAGTATGAGTGGAAGGTGGAGGAATGGCCAGGCACAGAGTGCTACATGAGGCAAGTCAATGAGCATTTACTAATTAAGCTTACTCTCAGGCGGGGGATTGTATGAGGAACAGCAGGGTCAATTTAGCTGGGTCAAAAAGGAAGCGATGTATAATAAAGCTGGAAAGGAAGCTTATGATAAGATTGTGAAGGGCTTTCAGTGCTAACTAGAGAAGTTCATTTTGGATCCTAGAAATTATAGGACGAGGCTGGTGTTTGCTGGGCAGGAGAATGGCCTGCTCAGACCTGTACTTTAGGAAAATCACTTGGATAGCTAGAAGGGAATGCCGTGAGCTAAGCTGTGAAGGCAGGATCATGGGATTTTGTGCTGAGAAGGACCCATTCCCTCATTTTACAGAGGTTCCAAGGCACAGTCAAGAAATCTGATTGGCTAATGTGAGAGGTATGTGTTAGGTAGGAGAAGGAAATAAGTTGGATAGGGAAGGCAGAGTTAGTCTTATGAAGGGCATTAGATGCCTGGTTGGACCTGATGCAGTCCAGTGCAGGAAAGGGAGAGCCGCTGAAAGCTTGGCTGTCCTGATGGCCCTTACAAAAATACCAGAGCTATTCCCAGGCCTCGCTTAGAGCAAACAAGGAGCTCAGAGCTTTGAGCCCTCTGAGGCAATTAATTCATCATCAACCAACACACTGGAAAACTGGCTGCGACTCAGTGCCTCATTAATATCCTGAACCTGATCAGCTTGCAAATGCTAATTAAAGTCACCCAGAAGAATGAGTGACACTCAAGAGAACACCAATATTAACTCCTCATACACTTCTGACATAGCTACAAATATTGGAACTCCAGGAGGTCCACAGAGGACCAAATGTGAGCCACTGAGTAATTCTCTTTTGGGGAGATGGAAATCTGACTCAGTTGTTCATGTTCCTAGAGTGTTAGCACTGGAAGGGAACTGTTAGAACTGGAAGGGTTATCTCCTGTATTTAGCAGATGGGGATCTGAAGCCAAGAGGGGAAGGGATTTGCTTAACGTCATAAAGAGATGGAATAATGAAAGGGGAAGATCCTGTATAGAGTCAGAAGATTTATGCTGGAATCGCGACTCGACTGCTGAGCTTTCCATAGTCTATTGATAAACATTTATTAAATGTCTACTGTAGGCCAAGGACTGTGCTTAGTAATGGGGGATACAAATATAAAAAAAGATAATCTCTGTCCCAGGGAGATTACAGTCTAATGGAGAAAGACAGCACACAAAAGAAAGTTGAAAATTGGGAGCCAGTAACTGGGAGCATAATGAAAAAGTCAGGCAAATTCCATAGCAATGGAGTCAGGTGAGAAATGAGGTTTATATAGAATGGAATAAATACATGAATGAGTGAATGAGCAAAAAAAGAACATTTATTAAGCACTTAGTGTCTGTCAAATACTATGGTAAGCTCTAGGAATACAAACAGAAAAATTGAGATAATTTCTGCCCTCAAGATGCTCACACTATAATTGAGAGAGGCAATGTCTAAAAGAAAGATCAGTTACAGAGTAGATGGAAAGGATCCATGATCCTATTAGTGCAGCAGCAGGATAGACGGCAAGGCCCAGGGCCCATTAGGTTACATAAGCAAATGTTATTTAACCATTTGGGTCTCAGCTTGTTTAGTATTTCAAACAGAACCAGTGTTTTTTTTTTTTCAAATTAAATTTTAATTTCATTATCATGCAAAATACACTTCTGTATTGGTCATTGTCATAAAAGCACACTATACAAACCAAAACCCCCAAATAAAACTGCAAATACACTGATGTGAAAGATAGTCTGCTTTGATCCACATCTATCCAACCCCAACAATCCTTCCTTTGGAGGTGGATTGTTTTCCCCATTGTCAGTCTTTCAGGACTGTCTCATATTATTGCATTACTGAGAGAGCCAAGTTTTCACAGTTGATCATTATACAATATTGCTGTTATTGTGTACAACATTCTCCCAGTAAAGCCAGTAAATATAAGGTAGTTAAATACAATTGGGCTATATTTAAGTAGAGGCTGGATGAATATCTCTTAGGGAAATAATGGAGAAGAAACTGGCAATAAATCCTTTTAGAGTTTGGATTATATCCTCTAAGTGCTTCCCTTCCTCTAAGAATCTATAGGTTCCTGTGAGTTATAGGGGGTGTGGGAGGAGACTGTATTGATGGCCCTTCACCAACCCAGAGGCAATCCAGTCATTTACCTAGACCCTGGCCTTTGGAGAGCTTCCCCCTTCTTTTGAAAGTCACCTATTTTATGTAATGCCTTGCCACCTCTTCCCCTTAAGGGGTGTGCATGTGTGTGTGTGTGTGTGTGTGTGTGTGTGTGTGTGTGTGTGTGTGTGTGTGTGTGTGTGTGTAGGGGAAATGAATTATTGTCATAGTCTCTCTGCTTTAAATCTGTCTCCCCACATAGCAGACAGAGTGATTCTTTTAATGCCCAGGTCCAGTCATCACATTCTCCTCATCTTCAACTCAATGAAATCCAGGTGTTCACTATTGCCTTGTAGGCCAAGATATAATAGACCTATTTGGTATTTAAAGCCCTCTACAATCTGGTCCCAGCCTGCCACTGTAGCTTCATTGTACATTTCTTTCCTCCATGAACTCTATGGTCCATCCAAGCAAACCTTCTGGGTGTTCCCTTGACTTGACAATCCATCTCTGGGCTCCATGCTTTGGTACAAGTCATTCTCCTTGCCTGGAAGACATCCCATCCCTACTTCAGCCATGTAGAATCCCTTGTTTTTTCTAAAACTCAGTCCAAACATTACCTTCTTCATAAAACCTTTCTCAGTTCCTGCCATGTTAGCATCTTCTCCCTGATTATCTTGGATTCATTTATATACGTGAGATAGAATGAAAGTTTCTTGAGGACAGGGCTTCTTTTATTTTTCTCTTTGTAACCTCAGTGCCTAGGAAAGAGCATAATGGTTGTTGACTGGTTGTCAGGGAGCAGGGACTACAAAAGGAAGCCAGAGACTTGGAAGCGTTGCTGAGTTATGGATAATAATGTCTAAGATGGCCTTTCATAAAGTCCAGGGTCCAAAAAGAGCTCTAAAGATTTTCTGGTCTAATTCCTGATCTCACGGATAAGGAAACCGAAGTCTAGATGCCCCAAGAAATTTTATTTCCCCAATCTCACAGGTAGCAAATAGTAGAGGTGAGATTTTAACCCAGGTCTTCCAAATCTAATCCCAGAGTTCTTTCCATTATAAGTGACTTAAAGGTCACAGTGACTATGATATCACTACAGGGACATGTTGGTAAATGTTGAATTAAAATTCTATTTAGCATTTCTTATGTGCCAGGTGCTGTGCTAAATCCTTCATAATTATCTCAACTGTTTCTCACTACAACCATGGGATGTAGGCACTATTATTATCCCAATTTTACAGATGAGGAAACTGTGGCAAATGGATATTAACTGACTTTTCAGGAACATAAAGTTAAAAAGTGTCTGATTTTCTGAAAAAAATTACCCAGAATACACTTTTTAAGTTTCATGTTCAGTATTAACATTTTCACTATCATTTTCTTAAGTATAGACAGTCAGCAAAATAATACCTGAAATGATTTGTGATCACCCTGAAAATTTAACTCCTATCTGGCTCCCTCATCTCTTACCTACTTTGCCTCTCCTGTCTGTTTCTATATTTTGGTTTTTATCTTTGCTTCTTTCTGCCTGACTCTTTAAGCTTGTGAAGGAAGTAGCTCAAGTACGATTAGTCTCATTTTCAAGTGAGAAGTCAAGTTATTTGTCCAAGGTCACATAGTAGGCGTGATGACAAGCTTTAGCTAAAAGGTTAGCTGACTTGGAAAAATCAGGACTGGAATATTGGGCAAGCATATCTGCATGGACCAAACTTCTCTGCTATCTTTGTATATGACTTGGTTAAGAGTCTACTACTGTTGTGAAAGGTCCAAAGAGATCCCTGGAAAAATGGAGGCAGAGAGGCTGGGAGGGTATGGCAGAAATCGTAGCACAAATGAGATAATGAAATGTCCTGTGCATTCGTTCCGAAATCCTTCTGTATAAAGACATTGACTTTAAGGAGTGTGGAGGAAGGAGAGATTCAGTTCAACAACCCCAAAAGTATTTATTAAGCATCTACTATGTGCCAGGCTGGGTTGCTAGGTGGCACAATGGTTAGAGTACCAGTCCTGGACTCAAAATCTTATCTTCCTGACTTCAAATCTGGCCTCAGACAATTATTAGCTACATGACACTGGGCATGTCACTTAACCCTCCCCCCCCCCCAGTTTCCTCATCTGTAAAATGAGTCAAGGAAGGAAATAGCAAATCATTGCAATATCTTTGCTAAGAAAATTCCAAATGAGGTCTGTAAACCTCAAAATTTCTTAGACTTATAAATGTTGGAAATTTCACCATTGGGATATTTCATACTTGGAAAATTTCTTACTGATAGTCTATTGGAATGGGAACCCCATTGGCATGGGAGGTTCCTTCTCTTCCCTTCATAAGATTACTTTAGGACAGAAACCTTTTGCTGAACAATGGAAAGGGCTTTGACCTATGTTAAAGTGATTCCCTTGTTACAGGTCACAGAGTCAGACATGACCAAAAATGGCTGAACGTGTCAGGTCCTATGCTAGATGCTGGGGATACAAATATGACAACTCGGGCAGCTAAGTGGTTTAGTGGATAGAGAGCCATGCCTGGAGATGGGAGGTCCTGGGTTCAAATTTGACCTCAAATACTTCCTAGCTCTATGACCCTGGGCAAGTCCTTGGAACCAATATACAGTATTGAGTCTAAGATAGAAGTTAAAGGTTTTAAAAAAGAAAACTCAGCTGCTTTTGTCTTCAACATGTTTATAGGTAATAACTAGGGATTACAGAGTTTAGGCTCTGCAGATTTTTCTGAAACTTTGGGCCTGGAGTAGTCTGTGAATTAACTGGCATTGCCTTATGGCTGCCATATTGGAAAAGATATGGTGGAACATAACTGGGAGAGTGAGTAGAGCTATGCTCAAGGTCTGACTCCATCATTGTTCCTCCAGGTGACTTTGACTGAGTCCTTTGCCTGCCCTGAGAAGGTAACCTGTCACAGTGGGGTGAATGCTAATTCTAGGATGAAGGGAAAAACCTAGGTTCAAATCCTGCCTCTGACACTGACTACCTGCATGACCTTGGGCAAGTCATGTGAGCAGCACCTCAGTTTCTTCATACAGAAAAAGGTGGTTGGACTAGTCGATGTCTAAGGGATCTTTTAGTTCTAGAGCTATGGTCTGGGGCTCATTCACCATCTGTACAATGAAACGGTTGGGCTAAATCATTTTCTCCTCTGTCAAATGGGACTCTTGGACAAATAATGGATACAAAAGGGCTGTAATACCAAAGAATGAGGCATAAATGCAGGGATCCATTATTTCTTTAATATGGGTCCTCACTTCTCGAACACAAATTATAGACTTTCTCTGACATGATAATCTCTGAGAGCTGCCATGGCTGAGCACTCACTGACCCTGTGGGCCAGTCTGGCAGTGGGCCTCTCTGAGCTCAGCCTGGCTTGTCTTTGGGCAGCAGGCACACACAGTCTGCCTCTGGGCATGCCATTTTCATTGGTGCTATTGAGTCATTTTTCAGTAGTGTCAGATTCTTTGTGACCCCATTTGAGATTTTCTTGGCAAAGATATTGGAGTGCTCTGCCATTTCCTTCTCCAGCTCATATAATGGATGAAGAAATTGAGGCCAACAGGGTTAAGTGACTTGCCTAGAGTCACACAGCCAGAAAGTGTCTAAGGCTAGAATTGAATTCAGGTCTTCCTGACTACACAGCCAGTGCTCTGTCTGCTGCAGCGACCTACCTGCCCAAGCATGCCATACATAAATGTCTTCTATTTGATAGGACCCTATCTTAGAGAAGCCAGGCTTGCTTGGAGGATTTTAGAGCAAGAACCAAGGGTCAGATTCTCTATTAAACAATAAATATTTATGAAGCACCTACTAAGCACTGGGAATCCAAATGAGACAAAAGACAGTCCCTGCCCTCAAGAAGCTCACCTTCTAATGAAAGAGCTCACACCCAGTCTCTACTTCATTCATTTAACAAGCATTCATTGTGTAAATTAAAGGGTGGGATAGAGGTGAGGTTTTTTTTTTTTAAACCCTTACCTTCCGTCTTGGAGTCAATACTGTGTATTGGCTCCAAGGCAGAAGAGTGGTAAGGGCTAGGCAATGGGGGTCAAGTGACTTTCCCAGGGTCACACAGCTAGGAAGTGGCTGAGGTTGGATTTGAACCTAGGACCTCCCGTCTCTAGGCCTGGTTCTCAATCCACTGAGCTACCCAGCTGCCCCCTAGAGGTGAGTTTTAAGTTTGCTTCCAGGTCCTGTTTGGTTTGTGAAGCCCATTCACCATGAACTCTATCCTATCTTTGCATGGTTTGTCTTTCTCCAGACATGTTCCTCTTCTTCCTCACTGCAGTCTTTTAGAATTCCTGGCTTCTTTCTTCAAGAATCAGATCAAGTGGTAAATCCTATCAAAAGCCCTTTCCTGATTTCCTTTTCTCTCCCAGTCTTTATATTAGGTCCATAGACTAGAGCTAGAAGGCACCTTTCAGAGGTATTCTAGTTCAGTCTCCTTCTCTTATAGATTATTTACCCTGAAGGATTCTCCAGGGGTAAGCCCCAGGATTCAAACCCAGTGCATTGTGAAAAGCCATTTTTACTACTGTGAGCTTCAGTTTTCTCATCTCTGGGCGATACTGATACTATTTGTACAGTCTTCCCCACGGGACTTTGAGGGCAGACCATTTTGTAAACCTCAAAGTGCTATGTAAATGTGAGCTATTGTTATTGGAATAATAATTATTATTATTGGGATATTAATCAATTAATGAACAAGGATTTATTATCATGTTCCAGGTTCTGTGCTAGCACTGAAGAGAAGTCTCTGTTCTTAAGGAGGTTATATTTATTTGTGAGACAGAACATCTGCCTTCATAAATAAACATAAAGTAGTTTAGAATTATTTTTGTATTTTTAAAAATATTTTTCCATGTTTACATGATTCGTTTTCTTTCCTTCCCCTCTTCCCTCCCCACTCCTGGAGTCATCAAGCAATTCCACTGGGTTATACATATGTTATCACTTGATACCTATTTCCATATTATTCATTCTTGCAATAGAGCAATCTTTGGTTTCAAAAGTAGTTTAGAATTATAAGTGATCACCTAGCCCAGTGATGGCAAACCTTTTAGAGATCAAGTGCCCAACCTGCAGCCCTCAGGCCGCATGAGAGCAACCCCCTTATCCCAGGCATGGGAAGGAGGAAGTGTTCCCAATGGGCTGCTGGATAGAGAGACAGGTGAAGTGAGAAATGTCCTCAGACATGTTGGAGAGGGGGAGCAGAGCTGTTCCCTCTTGCACCCATGCCATAGGTTCACCAATACAGACTAGCCCATTTGCCCACCCCTGCCCCTGCCCCAACATTTTAGAGGTGAAGGAATTGTGGGTTAGAAGTGATCCAAAGTCGTCACACAAGTCTTAAGTATCAGACCCTCGATTAGAACTCAGTTTCTAAGCTTTGAACATCAATATATTCTTCCTACTCTTACCCTACTGCCTTGGGCAGCTGTGAGAATTAGTTTGAAAATCTCAACGAGCTGGGTAAATACTGCTTAGTATCAATGGTGAAGGGTAGGTACCCATTTCAATTTTCCAGATGAGAATGTGCTCCATTTCTCTGGGAAGGAATTAATATAGATTTCCCACATCCCATCATCACAGGGTTTGCCCAAGCCCCTCTGGTTTTGTCACTGAGGGTTGCCTAGTATTTATTTACTCTGAAGCATTAAAAAAAATTTAATTAGAATGTAATCTCCAGAGCCACTGAGCTGCTGGAAAGGAGACCTGATAGGCAAGTCTGTGTGTGCCTTTGGTGGGGGGAGATGAGATGGGGACAACAGAAGCTGGGGGAGGGGAGGCAGCCATACAAGACTCCTGCCTGCTGATGTGACATTTTTAAAAAGTGGAACATAAATAATGTAGGCTTGGGAAATTGAACACAGGGAACCCTTTCCTCTTTACATCTCTGAGCTCCCCTCCACCCAGATCACTGGGATCAGCTCTTGGCTCTGCATCCATGAAAATTTTTTCCCTTTTGCTGAACCAGGGTGGATTCAGGGAAAAAAAAAATCCTTGGTGATGATTTTCAGGAACTCCCATTTAGGGGCTCCTATCTCCATTTCCTATATTGAGTCTGTGATTGGGGCCATACCAGCTATCCCTGTGGACAGCCTGAGCTCTGGACCCTGCAACAATTAGAGAGGGGATGTGATCGATTATAGAATATTAGAATAAGAAGGAAATATAGAGAGCATCCATTCCAGAGGGGGGACCTACAGAGGAGGAATTTTGTTTGAAGTCACCCTGCCACTGGCAAATCTAGGCTTAGAACCCAAGTCTAGTATCTGTGCTCTTTATATTAATCACAAAATGTCAGTTGCCAGAGATCTATTTTAGAGCTGAAGGGGAATTCTCTTTATTGACTGTCCAACAGTCAGACAGCGCCTCACCTTCCCCTTCTGTGTTAGTGATCTCTATCTTTCATTACATTTGTATAAATGAATCTCCCTCCACAAATACCTTGAGAGTAGGGATTCTATTGTTCTTTTTGCATAGAACAGAGCTAGGAACATTATAAGAGCTTCATCCATGTTGAATTGACATGGCTTTTGGTTTTAGACATCTTTAATTGTGAATTTTGTTAATTTTTCCCTTGAGCCTCAGTTTTCACATTTGCGAAATTAAGGGGCTGAGAATCATGGGATTATTGGAGAAAGGAGTCTCACAGCAATTTGATGAGTTTCACCCTCCACTGTCAACTGGTGGTATGAGACGGTTAGAGGAAGAAAACCTTGTCATTCCTATGGGCTGTGGACATGGAGGGGGTTTTGCCAATTTGGGACTGTTGGAGGAAAAGGGCTATGATCCTATGATGCATATATTGTCTGTGTATCTCCAACTTCCCACCATTACTCCTAGTCCTGCCTTCAGATGCCTGGTAGAAAAAGTAATAATAATAGCTAGCATTTATGTAGTACTTTCCAAAGCAAGTTTCCAAAGTGCTTCCCAAAAATTATCTCTTTGATCCTCCCAATAACCCTAAGAGATAGGTGGCCATATCATCTCCATTTTACAGATGCAAAAACTGAGGCAGATAGAAGGATAGCTAGTGAGTGACTGTGGCTGGATACGAACTCAGGTTTTCCTGACCCTAGCTCTAGTATTCTCTCCAGTGTGTCATCTAATTGTATATGATCCCCCTTTCAAGAGTCATCCTTTCAAACACTTGAAGTTCTTCTCCTCTATGCCAACTATTTTTCTCTAGGTCGACCTCCCTCAGTTATTTCCAATATGGCCAAATTTCACATGGCAAAACAGCCAGGCTCTTCATCTCCTTTGTCACCTCTGCCTATTTAGGGGCCAAGTATAGTGACAATGATACAATTCCTTATATTTGTATTTGACAACTCCTTTCACATTTACTATTTTCCTTTAGATTTTTGGATATTTTGGTGAGGTAGGCAAGGCAGGAAGTCACATTCCTATTGGACAATGAGGAAATGGAAGTCCAGAGTGATATCAACTGGTGCTCTGATTTGCTCAGGATCACCAGGAAGCCACTGGCTGAGCTGACTCCAAGGTCATTACTCTTTCCACAATATCCCAGCTGCTAACTCCTCTTTGAAGGAGCTCTGGGGCAAAGTGATTTAGCTGTGGCCTCTGCCAAACCAGAGGCAATGAAGATGTACGAGTGCATCAATTGGCTGCTCTCATTGCCCAAGGGGCCCACTGGGGTCTAGTATGACTTTGGGCAAGTGTTTTCATCTCTCTGAGGCTTGATTTCTCCATACTATAATGAGAGAAGTGGAATAGATGATCTTAAAATCTCTCTGAATTCTTTCCTCATCATTTCTGCCCTCAAGGAGCTTACATCCTAAGGGAATAGATACCATGTATACATGTATCCACATCTATGTATTCTATAAATATATATTTATGATACTTATGTATAGATGCATAGCTGCATGTATTCTGTATAAGTATATATTTTATATATACATAGTAAATATTTATGGCATTTAAGTATATATGATAATAGATATTAGTATGTAAATATATTTATATGTGCATAAGTATATCTAAGAAGACATACTTATGCACTTATATATGCAAGTACAGGTATATAAAATGCTTGTTTATAAATGCAGAATAAATACACGATCATTGGGGAGGAAGGGCACTGGCAGTTGGAATCAGAAAGGCTTTGGGTAGAAGATGATGTCTCCACTGTGTCTCAAAGGAAGAGAGGGATTTTGTTAGTTGGAGCTAAGGGGAAGGGCATTCCAGGCAGATTAGCATGATTAGAAGGAGAGCAAAGACAAGGAGAGAGGCGTGTAAGGAACAGAAAGAAAGATGATTTGGCTTCCTTGCAGGAAAAGGAGTAATATATAATGAGGCTAGAATAATTGGTTGGGGTCAGGCTTCTTTCATAATTGAAAGGTCTCAATTTTTCACCCAGGAAGAAATAGGCTAAGGCTTGGTCTAGGTAGGTGAACCAATGAGCTGGTGGGCTGGTGACTAGTGAGTGACCTTGAGAGAAAAGTTTAGTGGAAAGTGGGAATCTGGGCATTCTTGCTTGGCTGGCTAACATCCTTGATCCATGTGCCCAATTGCATCTGGAAAAGTCTCACTTATGACCAAGTTATATAGTAGTGGGTTTGTTCCTTCTTTAGGAGCAAAATGTCTCAATGGAGCCATGGTCAAGATCAGACCAGTCCTGGAAAAGCCAGATTATAAAGCAACAAGAAACAAAGCACTCAGCTATAGATCATGAAACCCAAATGAGACACAGTCTCTTCCTCTTTTTCCCCTTCTTTTCATTTTTCCTGTCTTCTCCTTCTCTCTCTTTTCTCTCTCTTTCCTTCCATCCCTATTTTGTCTCTGCTTTATCTTTCTCCCCACCTTTCATCCATTCTTCTTCCTTCTTTTCTTTCCTTCCTTTTCTTTTCCTCCTCCCTCTTTCCCCCATTATTTCCCTTCTCCCCTTTCTCTCTCTCTTCTTCCTCATATCCTGGTGGTTCTTTCATCTCTTTCCCACTTCTTCCTTCTCCCCATCTCTCTCATTTCTCTCCTCCCCTCCTTTTTCTTCTTTCTCTTTCTTCCTTCTTCCCCATCCTTTTCTGTTTCCCTCTGTTTCTCTATTCTTTCCTCCTCTTTTTGCCATTCATTTAAAAATAAAAGTATTTCCATCCTGTAAAAGAAAAAGAAACAACAAGGAGGCCTTTTATCCTGAGTCTAATTCTCATTAATAGAGAGGACTTAGCTTTTGGGATGGAAACGGTGGAAACCTTGAAGGTGGTGGTATGAAATGCAATCACTTTCTTCCAGAGGTCATGAAAGAGAAGGAAAACAGAGTCTGATATACATTCTAGATTTTGGAAGAGCAGATTTCAAAGTGTTCTGTGGGAGACAGCTTAATATCCCATGAACTAAAACTTTATAGGGAAAAATCAGTCCAGGAAGGAAGGGAAACTGAAGAAGGCAATTATGAAGGCACATTAGGAAACAATTCCTATGAGGAAATATGGAAGGGCAGAGAAAAACATCTGCTTAATTTTCCCAGGAAAACTGGAGAATGGCTCATTAAAGAGATGACTGGTAAATATCTAGAAGAGGATGAAGTGATTCTAGCAGAAAGCTAGTAGAGTTTCCTCAAGATATCATTCCAAATTAAACATTTCTTCCTCCCACTTTTTTTGAAGTTACTGTTCTGGTAGATCAAAGAAAGGCTGTAGATCTAGTTTACGTAGGTTTTTTTTAGTAAAACACTTGATAAAGTATTACATATTCTTGTGGAAAAGAGAGAGAAACATGAACTAGATAATATTACAGTAATTTGAAAGTGGACTTAAAGCACAGTCACTTAGTGCTGCCAATTTAAGAGGAGGTCTCCAGTAGAGTGTCCCAGGGATTTATGCTATGCCTTGTATTATTTTTATATTTTATCATCACTTCGGATAAAGTCATGGGTGATAAGTTTCTCAAATTGGCAGATGACTCAAAGCTGGGAAAGCTAGTTTGCACACTGGGTGGCAGAGTCAGGATCCAAAAAGATCTTGACAGGTTGGAGCATTGGGCTGAATCTAATAAGATAAAACTCAATAAGAATAAGGACCAAGTCTTATATTTGGCTCTAAAAAGTTAATTCCCAACTACATGACATGGTTAAATAGAAGGTTACTTGGAAAAGATTTGGGGATTTTTTTTTTGGACTGTAAGCTCAATATGAATGAGCTGGGAGGTATGCCCACAAAAAATCCAAGTCAAGTTTGGGTTGCATTAAGAGAAGCACAAACTCTATGAATAAGGAGGTTATATTCCTGTTGTATTCTGTCATGTTGAGACCATATATTTAGTATTCTGTTCAGTCCTGGATGCCCCATTTTAGAAAGGGCATTGACAGCATGAAGGAGGGCAACCTCATACATGGAGACCTTCCTGTCCATGCCACATGAGAATCAGCTCAAGGAGCTAGGGATCTTTAGCCTGAGGTAGAGACAACTCAGGAGGAACATGATAGATGTCAAGGAGACGTGTTCAGTTTGGATCCAAAGAACAATGCATTGAATTTATGTAGAGGTAGGCTTAGACTTGATGTCATCAGAGTTATGAGTTTCTTTGGGAGAGAGTGGGTTCCCCCACTTTAGAGGTCTTGAAGAAGTGGTGGTCGCTTGTTGTTCAGTCATCTTTCAATCGTGTCCAACTCTTTGTGACCACATTTGGGGTTTTCTTGGTAAAGGTACTGAAATGATTTACCATTTACTTCTCTAGCTTATTTTGCATATGAGGCAAACAGAGTTAGATGACTTGTACAGGGTCACACAGCTAGTAAGCACCTGAGGCCATATTTGAACTCAGGAAAAGGAGCTTTTTTTTGACTCTAGGCCCAGTGCTCTTATCTTCTGGGTCACCTTAACATTTGGAGAGTGTGTTATGCCTTTTTTCCAGATCCTTTATAAAGATGGAGAATAAAGGAGGTCGAAACGATTTCCCTGGAGTCACCCTCTTCTATCCTTTGCCATGGAGAGTAATTAGCCTTTATTCTACACTGTATTTACTATTTTTAAGCCACTTTCATTATCCATGTCAAAGCTGCTTTCTCAAATCCATGCTTCCTTAATCTTAGAAATAGCCCTATGTATATATAGTCTCTCATGTCAAATATTTTGAAATAGATTATTTATGATCAATATGTTCTTAGAATGGTCCAAATTACAGATGACCCAAAAGACAATGGAAAGATATATGGCAGATAACATATGGTGCTCAATAGCTGCAGCGTATTGCTAATTATGACTTGCTTGAAAGAATTAGAATCAAAGATATCATTATTACTAAGAATGTTTATGTGTCTTGTTTGGCAATGTGAGATACAGGGAAATATGTATTATATGATCATATATGTTCAACCTATATCATGTTACTTGCCTTATTGGGGAGGAGGAAGGGATGAGAGGGAGAGGGAAAAAGAAAAAAAGAATAAGCATAGATTTTTGGACATAACTAATACAAGAATTTGGTTTCCTTGGATAAACATACCTATAAGTTATTACATATTTATGAAAAATAATTTGTATCATATTATTACATTACATATTTTATTATGATATATAAAAATAAATGGTAACTAAAAAAAGACATATATGTGGCCCATATTTCAGAGAATCTCTCCTTATATGAAGGGTCAAGGAGCATTTTGGAACCCTCTCATTTCTTTGGCTTCTTGTGCTCACTTGAATAGAATCTGGGAACTTGAGTTTCTGGCATTTTATTTTTTAAAAATTTTTTCAAGATATTTTATTTTCCCAATTATATGTAATAACAGTTTTCAACTACATTTTGTTTCCCTCTCTCACTTCCCTCCCCTCTGCCCTCTTGGAGATGGTGAGTAATTTGATTCCAGTTATACATGTATAATCAAGCAAAACATACATCCATATTGGTCACTGTTGTAAGAGATTACTCATATAAAACCAAAATTTCAAAATAAAAACATAAATAAACTAATGTGAGAAATAGTATGCTTTGATCTGCTTTCCAGCTCCAACAATTCTTTCTCAACTTTTTTCTTATCAGAAGCCCTTCAGAATTGTCCTAGAATTGTATTGCTCAGAGTAGCTATCTTTCACATTTGATTATTATATAATATTGTTGTTACTGTGTAAAATGTTCTCCTAGTTTTGCTTATTTCATTCTGCATCAGTTCATGGAGGTCTTTCCAGATTTTTCTGAGATCATCCTCCTGCTCATCATTTCTTATAGTACAATAATATTTCATCATCACCATATACCACAATTTGTTCAACCATTCCCCAATTGATGGACATTCCCTCAGTTTCCAGTTCTTTGCCACAACTAAAAGAGATGCTATAAATATTTTTGTTCAAACATGTCCTCTTACTCCTTTTTTAAAAATCTCTTTGGGATGAAGACCTAGCAGTGGTATTATAGGATCAAAGAGTATGCATAACTTTATAGCCCCAAATTGTCCTCTAGAATGACTGGATCAGTTTACAACTCCACAGACAATGGGTTAGTATCCCAATTTTGCCACAAATCCTCCAATGTTTACAACTTTCCTTTACTGTTATACTGATCAATCTTATAGTTGTGAGGTGATACTTCAGCGTTGTTTTAAATTGTATTTCTCTAATCAAGAGCAAATTAGAACATTTTTTTATATTATTATTGATAATTTTGATTTCTTTATCTGAAAACTGACTGTTCATAGCCTTTGACCATTTGCCAATGTGGTGAATAGCTTCTATTCTCATAAATTTGACAGTTCTCTATATATTTGGGGTCTTTATTATTGAAATTCATTATAAAAATTTTTCCAAGTTTGTTGTTTCTCTTTGAATATAATCTATGCTGGCTTTGCTTGTACAAACCCTTTTAAATTTAATACAATCAAAATTATTCATTTTGTATCTTGTAATGTTCTCTATATCTTATTTAGTCATAAATTCTTCTCTTCTCCATTGATGTGATAGGTAAAATATTCTATTTCCCCCTAATTTACTTATAGCATTACCTTTTATTTCTAAATCATGTACCCATTTTAACCTTATCTTGGTATGTGGGTGAGATAGTGGTTTATACCTAGTTTCTGCCAAATTGTTTTCCAGTTTTCCCAGTAGTTTTTGTTAAAGGCTGAGTTCTTATCCCCAAAGCTGTGGTCTTTGGGTTTATCAAACACTAGATTGCCATGGTCATTTATCTCTGTATATTGTGTATCTAACCTATTCCATTGATACATCATTCCATGTTTTAGCCAGTATGAGACTGCTTTGATGATTATGGCTTTATAGTCTAGTTTGAGATCTGGTACTGCTAGGCCACTTTCCTTCACATTTTTTTCCACATTAATTCTCTTGGTATTCTTGACCTTTTGTTCTTCCAGATGAGTTTTGTTATTGTTTTTTCTATATAATAATTTGTTGGTAGTTTGATTGGCATAGCAATGAATCAGTAAATTAATTTAGGGAGATTTTTTATTATATTAGTTTGGCCTATTCATGAGCAATTAATATTTTCCCAATGGTTTAGATCTAATTTTATTTGTGTAAAAAGTGTTTTGTAATTAAATTGATACAATTCCTGTGTTTCGTTTGGCAAGTATATTCTCAGGAACTTTATATTGTCTAGAATTATTTTAAATGGAATTTTTCTTTCTATCATTTGTTGCTGGACTCTGTTGGTAATGTATAGATGTGCTGATGATTTATGTGGGTTTATTTTGTATCCTGCAACTCTGCTAAAGTTATTATTCCAACTAGTTTTTCAGTTGATTCTCTAGGATTCTTTAAGTATACCATCATCTTATCTGCAAAGAATGATAACTTAGTTTCCTCATTGATGACTTTAATTCCTTCAAATTTTTTCTTCTCTTATTGCTAAAACTAGTGTTTGTAGTACTATATTAGATAATGATGGTGATAATGGGCATCATTGCTTCATTCCTGATCTTATTGGGAAGGTTTCTAACTTATCCCTATTCAGATGATACTTGATGATAGTTTTCGATAGATACTACTTATTTTAGAGAATGGCTCATTTATTCCTATGCTTTCTAGTGGGTTTTTTAAAAATAGGAATGGGTGTTGTATTTTGTCAAAGGCTTTTTTTGGTGTTCATTGACATAATCATGCGATTTCTCGTAGTTTGGTTATTGATATGGCCAATTATATTGATAGTTTTCCCAATATTAAAGCAGCCCAATATTCCTAGTATAAATCCCACCTCATCATAGTGACTGATCCTTATGATATATTGTTGTACTCTCCTTGCTAGTGTTTTATTTAAAATTTCCACATTGATATTCATTTCATACTCATGAATTGGACTATAATTTTCTTTCTCCATTTTTGTTAGTTTCTGGGACTTTAATAAAAATAGCTACCATCTCCCCTTGACATCAGTGCAGAAAGGACTTTGCTTACCTTTGGGGCCATAAAGGGCCAAAAAATCCCTATTGCTTCCTCCTGAGGCTAGTGTAGGCTTGCAGTTTTCAGTATTACTCTGGGTAGGGTCCCAGAATTAAAAAAAAAAAAAAAACAACTGGGGTTTTCTCCTTTATGTTAGTGCTCTTGACTAAGATCCTTGATCCAGGAATTTTCCTCATTTATATTTGGATCCCTAGTACCTTTCACAGTATGTGGCACATAGTATGTATTTAATAAGTGCTTATTGATTAAGTGATTGCTGTTTCTCATTGTTTTGCACATAGTAAACAATATTTTGTTCATTCATTTATTCATTCATTCATTCATTCATTCATTTACTGGCAGCTTTCTTCCAGAGGCTGGTCCCTTCCAATGCTCCATCACTTTGTTATTGCTGTCTCCCCCCATCCACCCCCTGCTCCAAGATGTTCTAAGTGCTTTTTTCATCATTCTCCCACTTGATATGATCCTTATTACCATTGGTTCCCCTTTCATATTTCCTTTGTTACTCCATTAAATTTAACTCTTCTCTATCAGACAGTGTTTGCTTTATTCTCTTTAGGGGACCTGATCTCTAGTAGCTGGAAAAATTCCCTTAGCATCTCTGCTACATTGAATTAGAGTGCCTCTGACTCCTTCCAACCTTCTGCTTTTTTTGTATCCAGGTCCCACAGCTTTCTCTTCTATCCAAAGGGTCTTTACAGGTGGTTTGGTATCATCTCCTCCTTGTGTAACTCCAACTACTCTCTATGTTCTGCTCCACATCAGTTCATGGTAGTTCAGTCCAATTTGCCTCCTTCCCTAACACCTGATCATTATGCCTCTCACTTTTTATCAGCATTATCTATCTAGTCTTTGGGTTTCAAAAGATAATCCTGCTTTGTCTCCATTTTTCATCATTTTACCAATCTTCTTTTGGGGTAACCTGAATAGATTATATAAATGACCCTATATTATTTCTTCTTTTGTTATTAATTTTTCCAAAGAATAAAAATGACTTCCCCTCCTTCCTAACTGCCCACATTATTGAAAAAACAACAAAATCCCCCAAAATCCCTTGTAACAAATATGTATAGTCAAACAAAAATTCTCATAGTGGTTATGTCTAAAAAAATTATATCTCAGTCTGCAATGCGTCCATCACCTCTTAGTCAGAAAGGAGGAAGGGGGTGTAACCACTTGCTCTTTAGAATCATGATTAGTCAATGTTTTCATCAGAGTTTTTAAGTTTACAATGAGAAAGAATCAGTCACAAAGGATAGAATTTGCAAAGAGGCAAATTTAAGCATGATTTTGGGGAAAACTTTCTAATTATTAGAGTTATCCAAAAGAGGAATGTGCTTTGAGAGAGAGTGGAGAATATTGTTATTTAATAATGTTGTTTTATTTAATATGATGTTATTTAATAAATTATTCTCCTGGTTCTGTTCTATTCACTCCATATCAGTTCATACAGTCTTCTCAGACTTCTCTAAAGCCATCCTGTTTATCATTTTATGATACAATACTAATGCATTACATACATATTACATATTTTTCTCAGCTATCTCCATATTTTAGGCTTCTTTCTAAAAGAACTCTAAAAAGAGGAGGAGGTTAGGATCAAAATGTACAGATTCTGATTGATTTCCTAGGGCTGGTGCCTCTGATTCAAAGGCACTGCCTTAACGGTGTGATTTTGTTTCTTTGCTACATACATATATGACCAGAAAAGGAGGTGATCTGGTTTCAGAGTAATAGTGAGAGAGCAAAGGAGGAAAGATGGAACCACCCAGGAATACTCCTAAGGAAAGGCATCTAATAGTACTAATAGTAGAAGATGAGAAAATTAAGAAAACTATTGAACACCTATGGAACGATGTTGGAAAATTACATTAATACCTAGATGGGATGGTCTATAGAAAACATGAACACCACATTTGCTAATTAAAAAGAAACATGCAGGGTTGAATCTGGAAAACAAAACTATGATGTGAATTCTGGATACCCTAATTTATCTATTGAAAGCAAAAGACAAAAAGTTAAGGTGACATGAGGAGTCAAAATAGTATCAAGAACAAGATGAATAATTCAATTTTAATAAAACTATACTACAGAGACTTGAAAAACAAACAAAAATTATAGAAGACAGAAAAAACCCCTGAAGGATATAGAAATTTTTCTGATCTTTGGCCAAAGGGAGTTCAATAGAACCAAAGGAAAAATTGGATCAAATGCAAAAAGCTTGCACACCATCATTATAATGAATAATAGAATGGTTATATCAAGGAGGTTGAATGAAACTAGCTCCTTTGTGCAAAAGTGAAAAATAGCAATTTCAGATAAGATGCAATACTTATTGGTTCAGCTGTTTCACAATGGAACATGACTTACTAGCACAGCATTTTGCCAGATTTTTCTATGATGCGAATTTGATTCCATCTTTTAAAATTGAAGGTATTATCTTTATTACAAAAAAGATGAGAATAACAGTGACTTCTCAAAATATAGGTCTTTTAAAACATTTATGTACTTCACAGAAAGGATTTATATGTTACTCAAAAATCCCAAAACACTTATAAGAAAACAATGTATCTTCTGAAGAGCAAAAAAGTGTGTGCTAAAGAGTCCTGAGAGTATAAAGAAAACTCATAATTAATTCAGTGATTTTTTATGCCATCAGAAAGCATCGTAACATGAATCCTGCTTTTTATTATCACACAGCCTTTGATTTAATTCTGCACTGATGATTTAGTCAAGTATTAGAAATATATAAAGTAGACCAAATATAATGAGAACAACAGAATAATGGATGTCCAGATGGAAAACTGTTCTTTATGTAAAACACATCTTCTATACAGTAATGTCAAGAACAATTGATATAGAATATGACATCTTCTAGGGAGAAAGTTTAAGCTCTCTATGATTCTACTTAAACTTAAAACCATTATTTTTCACTCCTCAACGGAAATGAATATAGTTTTCTCATTAAAGAAAGGAAGGAAGGAAGGAGGGAGGGATGGAGGACAGGAGGATGGAAGAAGAAAAGAAAGAAAACAAAGGAGGAAAGATAGCAAGAAAGAAGGAAGAAGTGAAAGAAAGAAGAAAGAAAGAGGGAGAGAGGAGGTGGGAGGAACAGAGAATGAAAAGACAGGAGGGAGAGAATAAAGAAAGGAGCCTCTGTCTTCTCAAATCTATTCTTCATACAGATGCTGGATTAATCTTCATGAGACATAGGCTTTGCCATGTCACTCCTGATCAGAAATCAATTCCTATTTCACACCCTTCATGATTAAGTTCCAAATGACCTTTCCATACATTTCCCATTACTCCTGTCCATACATCCTATGTTTCAACCCAATTGTCTACTTATCTTTTTCCTTAGAATTCTTTAGCTTCCTTCCTTCATCTCAGGTGTCAATTCCTATGAGAAGATTTTCCAAATCCCCCTAGCTGTCAGTGATATAATTATTCACACCATATTTATATCCTCAAATGATATCATTTTTATTCATCCATTATGAGTGTATTGCAGGGTGTATGGGGTGTTCGGGGAGGGGTGGTATCCCTGGTATGGAGGACTTGTCGTGCCCTCCTAGGGCAGCTCTTCAGCCTTTGACCCCCACCTGACACCCAGCTCTCTCTTGTGGCTCCCAGTAGCTGCTAGCATGCAGCAGCAGCCACACCCCGGGCAACAGCTTTGATAGGCCGGCTAAACCTTGTGAGGGTAGCCATTGGGTCACCGACCCCTGGTGAACCAGGGCTTTGCTCACCCAGCATGTGAAGACTGCTTCGGCTGAACAGACAGAAGAAACCAATAAGAAGTTTCAACGGCTAAGAGGGCGACGCAGCAAAGCACTGTGGAGTGCTTAGGGTGTGTTGGAGCACAAAAGACAACATGGCCATCCAGTGCAGCTGAGGAAGTCTCCAGGTGTAACAACTTTTCGTGCCACTGGACCCAGGCTTCCAACACCGAGAGAGGGGGACTGTCTCTGTGCATCGACTTTTCCATTTAAATCTCCTTCACGCACAAGTGTCTTTGTGCACACTCATCTATCATAGATGAAAACGCACAAAGACAATCGTCATCCTCAGTTACCGAGAGACTACTACTACTGCTGTTGCAAAGATTTAGTATCTTTTAGATACCTAGAAAGGCACAATCAAGTAGCTAGAATCATGTGCCAGAAAATCATGCTTTATAAACTAATAGATGAAAATCCTTGTACTACAAATACAACCCCTAAAATACCCTTGATAAATCAACAAATATAGAGCATCATTACAGACATAATTGTTGTCCACAACTGTCTTGAAAAGCACTGGTCCATAAAACTCAAGAACAAAGTTTTTAGTGGCTACCTCCATACAGAATACTTAATTTCCAAAGTACATGGAATTGAAGACTTTCAAAACATAGTCTTAGTGAAAGAAATCAAAACCTTATTGGAATAGGATGAAATAGATTTCATAAATGTTATCATGTCTACTACTAAAAGTATTGATAAAATGCTTTCACAAGTTATATACATTTTAATTATCACCTTTAAAACTGTCGTTTTATCCATATAGCTCAATTTTCTGAAGAATATTTGATAATAAAGAACTTGTCTTAGAACCATTTTGATCTGAACTGCACCAAAAGGATGGGAACTATAAAGTGATAATAACAACCATAAAATGAATCATAATCATTATATCAATAATAATGAGTAATTTATCAGAATTCTGTGAGGGGATATCAATAAACACAGGGGAAATTTAAAATTACAAAAGGTCTCCATTAACGTATTTCCATTTCATTTTCACAAAAATTCTATGATATATTATTATTGCCATTTTGTATGTGAGGAAACTATGGTATAAGAGGTTTAGTGACTTGCCTAAATTTACATATCCAGTAGGTGACAATGAACTAGAACTCAAGCCATTTTTGTGTGCTTTCCACTACATTAAGAAAGGGTCTAGTCAGAGCAGGGAAAGGAACATAGGTGTCCAAAGCACAAACTCTGAGTTCCCAAACATCTTGAGGTTTTGGTTGTTGGCCTGAGATAAATACTGTTAATAAGAGTAGGATATAAGAGTATTTTATGAATACTTAATACCAAAAGAATAAGGAAAAGAATAGGCATGAGGGTGAGAAGAAGGAATAGAAGAGAAGGAGGAGGAGGAAGAGAAGGAAGAGGAAGACAAAAGGAAGAAGGAGGAGGAGAATGAGAAGGAAAAAGATAATTCAGGTAATGATGATGTCGTCTTAGATGGTAGTAGTAAGATTCAATGAGAGAGAAATAAAGAAAACTGGGGAGAGGGGCAACATTGTTCTTTAAAAAAAAACTTTATCTATTTAAAGTATTTTTTCCACGGTTACATGATTCATGTTCTTTCCTTCCCCTCTTTCCTTCCTCCTCCTGGAGCTGACAAGCAAATCTACTGGGTTATACATGTGTTATTCCTCAATACCTATTTCCACATTGTTCATTTTTGTAATAGAGTATTTTTTTAAACTAAAGCCCCAAATCATATACCTGTTTAAGCAAGTGATAAATCATGTGTTTTTCTTCTGCATTTCTTCCCCCCAGTTCTTTCTCTTGATGTGGATAGCCTTCTTTCTCATAAGTCCCTCAGGATTGTCCTGGATCATTGTATTTTTGTTAGTAGCAAAGTTGATTACATTTGATCATTCCACAATGTTTCAGTTTCTGTGTACAATGTTCTCCTAGTTCTGCTCATTTTGCTCCACACCAGTTCATGGAGGTCTTCCCAGTTTTTACATAAGCAGTTCATTATTCCTTATAGCATAATAGTATTCCATCACCATCAGATACCACAATTTGTTCAACCATTTCTCAATCGAGGGACAACTCATCATATTTCATTTTTTTCTGGAGGGGCAACATTCTTAAGGAGCCAGTAACAAACTAAGGCAGGTCTGTAAATAATCAAAGCATAATGTACTAGAGAAATACCTGAACTTGGAGTCAGAAGATGTAGGATCAAGTTTGGGTTCTACTACTTACTACTTGTGTGATCTTATGAAAATTACTTGCCCTATCTGAGACTCAGTTTTCTCTTCTGAAAAATGAAGGAGCTGAACTAGATAATCTCTGATGTCCCACCCAACTTGGACATTCTGTAAAGTGTCCAATATCAGTGTCTAAAGTTGCTGAGTGGCATCCATTCGTTTTCTGAGTCTCTAAGACAGAAGCTGATTTTCTTTGAGCATCAGATTCTTTGCTTTTTTATTTTTAAGAAATCAAAATTACCAGCCTCTTGGGGAACTGAGGCTTAATTAATGGAATGATTTAAATATCCTCTGAGGATTTATAAAAATGCCGATTGTTTTTTATTCCTTCATCCCATAAAGCCACTTTTTCCCTGGTGCTTCAGAATCATACTGTTCAAAAGTGGTGGGAAGAGCATTGACCTTAGGATAGGATCAATAGCATTAGACTACCAAGTAGTACCATCTTCTTATGGAACTATGGGACATTAAACATGGTTTGGTGGAAAGAGCATTGGAATAGGAATAAAAAGGCATAGGTTCCAGACTCAGAGTTGCCATTTTTAGTCCTGTGACCCTGGGGAGATCATTCCTCTGGACCTCAGTTTTTTTTCTTTAAAATGAGAGGATTGACCCGAATGACTTCTAAGTTCTCATAAAATTTGAAGGTTCAGCTAATGCATAATTTGAAAGTACTTTAAAAAGTAGAAAGCCCTATAAAAATGGTGATAAGCATTTTTATGCATGGTGATTATGACTGCTTTCTCTCTCTCTTTTTTTACTCTTACCTTCTGTTTTAGAATAAACATTGTGCACTGGTTCCAAGGCAGTGTAAGGAAGGATGCAAGAAGGAAAGATGGAATTTTGCAAGAGGGGCTTGAGTGGCAGTGAGGTCAGTTGGAGAACACAGCATACTGGGAGAAGAGAAGAGATCTGGGAAAGATCCAGATGGAATTCTTGGCTTTTAGCTGGGACCTCAATCTAGCAGGACTTAAGTTCCTTACTAAGAGCCCTAAGGAGACCTATCGGTTCAACGTTCAAAGCTTCTTCTGTCTAACAATACCACCAGTCTGATAGCTCAAGGAACATCACAAAAGAGGATCAGACCCCTCAAAGCAAGGGAGTTGTGGACTCACTGTCAAGGAGAGCCCGGCTCCCCCCTTCAGCTCTCTTGCACCTGCTTTGCCATTTCCTAGGTTAAATATATAATAGGTAGTTTGGGAAACTTTAGTTGGGTTCAGAGCAGTGAAACCCAAGCTGGCTATATAGCTACCTGGGTGAGAGACCGTGATTAGGAAACAATTGAGGACACTGAGTCCCTCTTTCCATCTCCCTTACCTGCCCTTAATCTAGTCATTAAACCTTTAACTTGCTGTTAGATTTTCTATCCAGTGATTTAGCTTGAGAGCCTAGAGGAGGTATCTAAAACCAGCTTTAACAGGGAGCCATCATAACCCTCCCCCACTGAGGCAAGGACGACAGGGGGTGGCTTGTCTTCAGATCCTCTCTGGGCCAGGGAATCTGGGGTTACCCCCAGGTCTATCTGATAGGGGAGATCTCCCTCCAACTCTCCATCACCCTTTCACATCAGGGAGTTCCTTAATACTTGTGCAGAACCTCTACGCAGCCTCACTCAGGAGAGGTGAAAGGAGAGTAGGAGTCAACTCATCTGTCCTATCTCCTCTACATTCAGTTACTTCTCTATGAGCTCCCTTTTGACTCCACTAAACTATCATCAAATATAGTCAGAAAGTACCATTATTACAGCAGAAGAGTGGTAAAGGTTAGGTGATGGTGGTTAAGTGACCTGCCCAGGGTCACATAGGTAGGAAGTGTCTGAGGCCAGATTTCATCTCAGGACCTACCATCTCTAGACCTGACTCTCAATCCACTGAGCCATGGAGCTTCTCCCAATTGTTTTGTATCTTAACCCCCAGGTTTCGTTGGGATGAATAAGGAAAGAAATTAGTCTGAGTCTAGATTAGCATAAAATCACAGATTGAGAGCTGGAAGAGAATTTAGAAGGCAGGACAGCAACAATAATGATCCAGTCAATGATCTTGATGCCTAAAATGGTGGTGATGTTCACTATGGGAGAAGTGAGGGAGCTAGGGAATAGACAGTCTTCTTCTTTTTTATAAATTTGGAAATTTTTACTTAGTTAATTAATTCATTTAGAATATTTTCCCATGGTTACATGATTCATGTTCTTCCCTTCCCCTCCTTCACCCCTCCCCCCATAGCCAATGAACAATTCCACTGGGTTTTACATGTGTCATTGATCAAGACCTATTTCCATGTTATTGATGTTTGCACCAGGGTGATCATTTAGAGTCTACATCCCCAATCATATCTCCAGCGACCCATGTGATCAAGCAATTGTTTTTCTTCTGTATTTCTACTCCCACAATTCTTCCTCTGGATGTGGATAGCTTCTTTCTCATTAGTCCTTCAAAATTGTCCTGGATCATTGCATTGCTGCTAGCAGAAAAGTCCATTACATTTGATTGTACCACAGTGTATCAGTCTCTGTGTATAATGATTTCCTGGTTCTGCTCCTCTCACTCTGCATCAATTCCTCCACTTTATTATTCCTTTGAGCACAATAGTATTCCATCACCAGCAGATACCACAATTTGTTCAGCCATTCCCCAATTGAAGGGCATCCCCTCATTTCCCAATTTTTGGCCACCACAAAGAGTGCAGCTATGAATATTCCTGTACAAGTCTTTTTCCTTATTATCTCTTTGGGGTACAAACCCAGCAGTGCTATGGCTGGATCAAAGAGCAGACATTCTTTTAGCGCCCTTTGGGCATAGTTTCAAATTGCCCTCCAGAATGGTTGGATCAGTTCACAACTCCACCAGCAATGAATTAATGTCCCTGCTTTGCCACATCCCCTCCAGCATTCATTACTTTACTTTGCTGTAATGTTAGCCAATCTGCTAGGTGTGAGTAGACAGTCTTCTTAGGGAGTCAGCAACCCATCCAGACAGATCCAACAGAAGGTTCAAGCATAGCTTATTAGATAAAAATATCATTGGGCTTCAAATTAGAACATCTAGATTCAAGTTTGCTTTATACTTCTTACTCCTATGTCCTCTCTGAACCTCAATTAGAGGCTGTCTACTATAACTTCTTCATTTTACGTATAAGGAATAATATAATAATATAAGCCTAGAAAGATGAAATAATTTCCCCTGGTTGTATAGGGAGTAGTTGGCAGAGCTGGAATTTGTAACCCAAGCCCTCTGGTTATAGTCTCCCAGACTATAGGTTCTTTGAAGGCAGGAATTGTAGGCCACCCAAACTTTGTATCTCCTCCAGGGTCTAGCATTGTATTCTACACTTGACTTGATAAAAGTTTGAGAATCAAATGAATTCCTGTTCCATTAACTGAGATCTGACATGATTTGCCCCAAATATAGTGAGCAAATCTGTTAGCTCTATCTGGATTCTAGTAGGAATTCCCAGGGACCTTGCCTACCCCAAACAGTAACCATTAGCTGACCAAATGGATTTCTAACAAAATTGAGCCAGGCTTTTGTGGGAGTGTGGAAAAAGTCATGGCCTGGAAAGTTAAAGTGCCATGTTCCATGTTTTAAGTTTCTTTGTAGGCCTAAAATTTCATAGTATAAGGCCCCTTCCAGCTTTAATATATTGTTCTAAGGTCAGTGTATATTAAGAGTTTATATTCTTGGGGGCAGGTAGATGATGCAGTGGATAGAGGATCAGGCCTGGAAATGGTAAGTCCTGGGTTCAAATATGACCTCAGATACTTCCTAGCTGTGTGACCCTGGGCCAGTCACTTGACCCTCACTGCCTCCCCCTTACTACTCTTCTGCCTTGGTGCCAATACAGTATTGATACTAAGATGGAAGGAAAGGGTTTAAAAAAAAAAAGGTCTATGTTCTAAAGTTCCTCCACACCTGATTGTCGATATTTTCAGTTCTCTTCTAGCTTTAGTCCTCTAAATTTAAATCTGTTTCCAATTCAAACATTTTGCATTCTATCAGTGTTAGACAAGGCTGATCTTAGGCAAAATAGGGAAGGTGGCAGTTTTTCTTTGACACCTCTGCTAACATTCAGTGCCGCTCCCCCAGGCTGCCCTTGTCCTCATCCTCTTGGGCTCCTTCCCATGAGGTGACACATCTGATAAATCCCTTCAAGCTTCAATGGGACTGGATCAATTGCGCCCCATTTCTAGGGGCTGAAGATTTGGTTTTGAAAGAGTACTCAAATAGAGAGTAATGCTTAGACCGAAGGGAGGACTTCCTAATGATGGACTGTAGATCCTTGAGTTAGGAAGGACCTTAGAATCATATTACTTCACAGATGAGGCTGGGAGAGAGAAGTGATTTGGAAACCTGGGTAGGAAGTAACAGAGTTGGGACTGACTTTAAATCCAGTGCTCTTTCCATGCAACTACACTGCCTGCCCTTGGAGTTTCAGGGATCTTTGAAGGAGATGCTTTTGTAGGGAGAAGAGGCTCCCCAGCAAGCCACCTTTTTGGTCTTCCTCGGTCATGGTCAATGAAGCACATAGCTATAACTCAACCACACCCAGCAGTCCCCTTGGGACTGAAGTTGTTCCCTTGGATTTGTTTTTGTTTTGAGAATTTCCCCCCCTCTGGGTCTAGAATGTGATCTTCTGGCCCCCACTGGGGAGAAGGAGGGTCTAAAGTGACTAGGGGGTGATTCAAAGGGGAGGGAATGAGCAGAAGTTAGCAAACAGCCCAACAGTCTGCTTCAAAATATCTTAAGTGAAAACAGTTGTACCAGGGCTGAGAAGCATCCCCACCACAGCGTGAGGCTGCTTTCATCCATTAGATCAAATAAAACTCTTCAGGATACTCTGGAAGTGAGTTTAAGCTGCAGCCCACAGATGCTGGTATGAGAACAAAGCGATGTCATTAGACACAGTCAGATGCCTCTCATGCTGGGACTTCCAGACTCAGGCTGGAGCCCTGCTGGGGCACATCTGGTGAGCCATGTACTCCCTGACTTTGCTGCCACCATGGTCCTGGGGTTTGGGGCTTTAACTTGGACTGAAGCCTCAAGTTCAGAGTGTCCTCCCGCCTTGCCCCAAACTCGAGCCTGCCTGCTTGCAGGGAGCATTGAACCTGGAGTCACAGGACCTGATCAGATCCTATGTCTACCATGTACTACCTGTCTGACCTTGGGCAAGCCATTTCCCTCTCTGATCTGTAGTTTTTTGATCTGTGAAATGAAAGGATTGGCTCAGATAATCTCTAAGGTGCTTTCTCACTCTATGTCTAGAGTTAGTATTATAAGTTGCTAATAATAGCTTATATTTTATTGAGAAAGGAAATGGATGTAGAATCAGAAGCTCTGGGTTTGAGTTGTGCCTCAGCCCTTATAAGCCATGTGGCTTTGGGCAATCATTTTCCCTTGGGTCCTCAGTTTCTCCATCTGCAAAAATGGGGAGTTTGGATAGGGTAAAATTCAAAAAATAATTAATAAGACCTATTTTTTTAATCTGCAAACATACTTACAAGGAGTGGGGATAAAAAGACAAAAGGAAAAAAATCCTGTCTTCAAGGATTTTTCATTCTTTTCGGGCCACATGATATTGTCATGGGTGAATAAAAATTATATAGTTTGAGAATGTAAAAATGAACTGAATAATCATAATATCACTGAGAGATAGGGGGTTCTGGAAAGACTTCTCAAAGCAATCGACACCTGAGATGAGACTTGAAGGATGCTAAGAATTCTAAGAAAAGGAGGGAACAACAAGTAGGCAATTGGGCTCCACACTCCACAGAGTGTTTGGATAGGGGTAATGGAAAATGTACAGAAAAGTAATTTGGAGCCTAATGATGAAGGGCTTCAAAGAAAGACTGATTTTTGATTGGGTGTGACATGGTGAGACCTATGTCTCATACAAAGATTAATCCAGCAATCCAGTAGCTGTGTGAAGAACAGATTGGAGAAGACAGAGGCTATAAGATTTTCCTTCCTTCCTTCCTTCCTTCCTTCCTTCCTTCCTTCCTTCCTTCCTTCCTTCCTTCCTTCCTTCCTTCCTTCCTTCCTTCCTTCCTTCCTTCCTTCCTTCCTTCCTTCCTTCCTTCTTTCCTTCCTTCCTTCCTTCCTCCCTCCCTCCCTTCTTTTCTCCTGCCCTCCCTCCCCCCCCTCCCCTCCTACCATCTCTGACCCTGACAAGGATCACCTGACATGGGTCAATGATTACAGAATGACTAAGGTGAGAGTAGGGAACAACAGATGCCTAATTCCAATCATACCAACACCTGCTGATACAATTGAAACTGCTTTATGATAATAGAGACACTGGGCAACTAGGAAATACTACATACTGAGTGACCACATCTGGAAGGATCCTTATAGTCTCATCTGTCCCAGGTCTGGCTCAAATGGCATCAGAAACTTTGGATTGCTCTAGGAACAAAATATGTCAGAGGAACAAATCAGTTGGAAGTTTGTGTTTGTTTGTTTTTCCTGGAACATCAAAGTCAAGGGCAAAGTCAACTGTGTTCTGTGATAGCTGTTTACTGCACTCAGCACACTGTGGATGCCCAGTTCATGGGAACAGATAATGATGAAAGTTTAGATGTGGTACTTGAGTAAATGATGAGAGGCATAATGATGAAATGACAGTACATTTGAAGACAGAAGACTGAGATTCAGATGCTAGCTCCATTGCTCCTCACCTGTGTCACCTGGGCCAACACATTTAATGCCTCTGAGCCTTAGTTTCCATTATCTTCAAAATGAAAGAAGTGCACAAAATGATCTTTGCAATTCTTTCTAGCTCCAGATCTTATGATCATGTAAAATATGCAAAATGTTTGGAACTGATTTCAATTGTAGAGGCCAAGATTCAGGATGGCTAAAAAGGAATTTTATAGGACCCCCAAAGTCAGGATTCAAATTTAGGTTCTCTGACTCCAAATCTGATACTTTCATTCTTTTGCAGCTCATTAACTCTCATCACCATTTTTGTTCCCATTTGCTATCAAGTAAATCTTAAAGTTTTTAAGGAATCCCAGGAAGTCCAATCCATTGGCATCACCCAAGATTAACTGACACTACCTGCCTCCAGACATGTTTTTGAAGTCTGGCTGCTCTAATCTCCACAGTCAATTGATCAGACCATCAATAAGCCCTCTTCTTTTTTTAAAACTCTTACCTTCTTTCTTAGAATAAACCCTTTGTATTGACTCTAAAGTGGAAGAATGGTAAGGGCTAGGCAATAGGGGTTAAGTAATCCTTGCCTAGGATTACACAGCTAGAAATGTCAGAGGACAGATTTCAATTCAAGACTTCCCATCTCTGAACCTAGTACTCTATCCACTGAGCCACCTAGCTATCTCCAACAAGTTTTCTTTGAATATCTACCGTGTAGTCAAGACTATTGGAGACAAAGAAGTGACAGACAGCACCTTTGTCCTCTAAGAGATTATAACTGAAGACAAAACTAATTCAGAAATACATTAATAAACCCACAAGACAATGCAACAGGTGCTGAAAGTGTGGTTGAATACTCAAATGATCTGAGAGTTCAGAGAAAGGGCAAATAATGAGATCTGGAGTGTTCAGGAGAAGGCTTTCTGAGGAGACAGGACCTGACAGTGTTGAACCAATTGACCAGTTGGAGGCAGCATGGTACAACTGAAAGAGTTCATTGACTTCAGATTGTGAAGACCTGGGTTCAAATCCTACAGTTGATATTTACTATCTGTGTGACTTTGGGTAAGTTATTTCACCTTTCTTGGCTTCAGAGACCTCCTATTTAAAATAACGGGACTTACTGTGTCTGAGGCTCCTCGTGACTGTATTTCTGCCCTAAGATCATAGTTATAGATGATGGTGAGATGCAAGATATAATGAGGTGAAGTGGAGAATGGGAGGGAGTCAGGTAGGTTGCAGAATTATGATTCTGCATGATAGAAGTCACTCTGCATGAGGATAGGTATATTGGAGTGGGGAAGGAGATTCTGAGCAGTCAGTTTTGAACTCATTGAAAAAGGAGGGACACAGGACAGTTAGGTGGCCAAGTTAATAGATAGCCAGTCCTGGAGTGTGTTGAAATATGACTTCAGATATTTCCTAACTATGTGACCCTCAGCAAATCACTTTTCCTTGGGTGTCTAGCCCTTACCTCTCTTTTACCTTGGAATTGAAACATAGTATCATTGATTCTAAGACAGAAGTATGGGTTATTTTTTTAAAGGAAAAGAAAAAGGAGGGATAGTTCTCTGGGGACTAGAGAATAGCTTCCAAAGATCTGGCTCAGATGATAGATTCATGGAGTTAACTTCACAAGAAAGACTGATGGGTGGTAGTGGAAAATGAATGGTGGAGAGAAAGCAGGGAGGACTAAAGAATAGATCTACTCTTTTTCTTTGTCCATTATGTATCAGAGGACATGGAAATAGTGACTCTGAACTGAATCTTGAAAGAATCCAGAGTGGAGGAGAAAGGATCAAATAGTCTAGGCATTGGAGGCAGCCAGTACAAAAGCATGGTGATGAGAAATGATGTATTATATCTGAGGAACAGCAAGTTGGCCAGAAGAGCTGGACCTTAGAATATATGAAAGGGGGTAAATTGTAAGAAGACTGGAAATTGAAGAAGGAGCCAAGTTATGGAGAGCTTAAAATACTAAACAAAGGATTCTATATTCAATTCTAGAAGTAATAGGGAAACGTTGGTGTTTATGGGTGACAGCCAGATTTATGCTTAGCTCATTGTGTGTGGGATAGACTGGAGTGGCAAGAAATGAGGTAGCCACATTAATAAAGAGCCAGTTGCAGTAGTTTGGGTGAGAGGTGATGAAATCTTGGAGGAGCACGATGGCCAAGTAAGTGGAGAGAAGGACAGGCACATTTTCAGGAGATGATATACAGAATAACTCCAAACCCGGCATTAGTAGAGGAACCTTATGAAGGTAGTGGAGTGTGTATGTGAGGGTTAGTGGCTAGTCAAAGAGGCTAGATTTGACTAGGAAGGACATCTAGGAGGCCATGAGGTGAAGGGTAAGGAAGAAATTAAGATGTCTAGAGGAGAAAGCATTGGATTTAGAATCAAGAAGGCTTGATTCTAAATGCATGAGTACTCATGATAATGCTCTTTCCACCACAGCATCTATAAATCTCAGATAAATACACAAGGTGCATAAATAGGCTGGGCTCTTGACTGATGACATGATGGCATAATTTTTTGACTTGTGCATGAATTAGATGTAAGTGAGACAGAGTTGCAGAAAGTCATTGGTCTTACTCTTCTGGAATCTAGTGGCAAGACAAAAAAATAAAGATGACTGGCGATAGCCTGGGATCACAATGGATGTCCTTGGTGTCCTCAATATCTGATCAAGTTCTAGGTGCTTCACAGCACCTACTTCAGCCACCTTCATGACCATTAAACAAATTGTTTTAATCAATTCTTTTTCCCCCCATCAGATTCAATGATGAATATAATTCTTGCTATCTCTACTCTTTAAAAATTCATTTATGCTGAAATTTGAGGGACACAACGTGCCATCTCACCCTTCCCAGGGAAATTTGATTTTTTTAAAGTATAATAATCATAAAATAATTACTCTTTCCTGATAGAATTTTACACAGCTTTTTTTGTTGGTGATTATACTTTTGGGTGGAGAGGCACCCAACAAAATACATCCTTATAGCTTCTCTCTACTCTGCCTGTCAGAGAGAATAGCTCAAAATGTGAGTCCTTCTTAGCCTATTCCTTTTACAGTAACTCCTTGGAACAGTTTTTAATTTTTTAATTAACCATAATTCGAGCTCAAATGCACCCAGAACAAGAGATGTTATTCTTAGCATACTCAGACCTTAAGGTTATATTACTTTAGGTAGAAAGATTCTTATCAATGCTCAAAAGGTAAAATGGAATTAGTCACATTTTCTCCCCATTCAGAACATCATGAGAGGTTTCCTGTTATATGGATTTAAGTCACAGTTGAGGTGAGATTAACTGTCCTGTGTCTTGGTTGGCTATTAAAGGTCACTTCAGGGCAGGACAGAGGTGGGGGACTCATTCAACAGCAATGGACTCTGGTGAACTTTTGATTCATTTTGCCTGGATCCAGGCCTCCAATTCATTTCTCAGCAAGCTTCCCAACTCTTCTAACCCTCTCCCTTGACAGTTCCCCTTTATATGTGGACCTCCTTCAATAAAATGTAAGTTCTTTTACAACTTCAGAAAGACTTCTGAATTCTAGACAGAAAGGAGGAAGATTCAGGGTGCAGAATGAGTCATACAATTTGGGATTTGCTTTGCTTGACCATGCATATTTATTATGAGTCTTGTTTTTCTTGTCTTCTTTGTTCTCTCCCCCCCACCCCCACCAGTTGTGGTGATGGGGAGGATGGGAAGAAGAATAAGAGAAAATAAATGTGTGTTAATTGAAAAATAAAATAAAATAAAATAAATGAATGAAAGCTTCTTGAAGGCAGGCATTGTCTTACTTGGTAGTATTTGTACCTTCAGCACTTAGCACGTTCTGGAAAAAAGTAAGTTCTTAATAAATACTCTATCTACCTAGCCATAATCTCTCTCTATATATATCATCTTTTGCTATATCTGTATATATGTCTAAGTCTGTATCTATTTGACATATATATATATTCCATCTGTACCTGTATCTATATCTGTTTCTCTATCTACCTACCTATACCTGGTCATTGAGCAACCACTTTGTTTTCAGTTTTTTTTTTTGCTATTACAGAAAAAATGGGGGCTAGTATGAATGTTTTGGGATATATGGGACCTTTTTTCTTTCTTTGACCTCTTTGTGTTATATGCCTGAAGCTATTCCTGGGTCTGAAGCTAAATACTTTTCTCACAAAGTTCCCAATTGTTTTCCAGAATTATTGTACCAAATTCATCGTTTTGCTAACAGTTACAGTGAAATCTACAATTGTTTTGGATATTCATGATGAATGCATTTTGCTAGGGTTTTATAAAGTTGGGAAGAGGTGCATGTGGTGGGGGGGAGAGAATCAGGATTTGGCAAGAGCTTTAACTAAAGGTATCTTACTGAATCAAAATCACTCTCCTTGCTGTTTTTGACTAATATATATTTTCTTCCCCCCTACTGTCTCCCTCCCTCCCTTCCTCCCTTCCTCCCTTTCCCTCTCCCTCTCTCTCCCTCTCTTTCTGTCAAATTTCTGATTGGATGTTAGTGCTTATTTCAGCCTGTCACATTTTTAGAAACATCTCCAGAGCTGAGAAAACAGATAATTCCAAAGGGAAAATGAATATTTGGGTCTCAGTGTGGACTGGCCATATTCCCTTCAGTCCTAAATTTTCTTCTCTGTTAAAAGCATATGTGGAATATTATTTGACATGATCTACTTGAGAAAATGAAATCCTTAATGCTTGTCACCTAGCACCATGATCTGGAGTCTGGAGATAGCCACAAACCTCACAGAATGGGGAAAATTGCCTCTGTGGGAAGTGCCATGGGTCCTCCAGCCCAGAAGTCTGTCACTGATTAGGACATCAAGAGTTGGACTTTGGAAAGATATGGTTGTCTTTCTTGATATTAGCCTCCAGCCATGAACATATTCCCCAAACAGCTGGATTTTTTCAAAGGAGCCCTAAATAGGAACCCAAAATAAATTCAGTTGGTAGAGGGAAGGTGTTGGTGTAATCTGAGAAGATAGGTAGTATGACTATAGATATTGTCATATAAGGAGAGGGAACTGTTCAGTACCCTAACCTCACCAAAAGAAAAAGATTGGTCTTTGTCCCTGAGAGCAAGAAGCTCAATGGATAGGCCTCTGTGGCCAGAGTCAGGAAGATCTGATTCCAAATATGATCTCAGACACTTACTAGTTGTGAGACTCTGGGCATGTTACTTGACTTGAGTCTGCTTTACTTTCCTCAACTGTAAAATGGAGGTAATAATAACTTTCATTTCAGGGTTGTTGTAAGGATCAAATGATATGATATTTGCAAAAACTGCTTAGTATATATGCCTGAAACAAAGTAGGCACTTAATACTTATTTCCTTCCTTCCTTCCTTCCTTCCTCCCTCCTTCCCTCCTTCCTTCCTTCCTTCCTTCCTTCCTTTCTTCCTTCCTTCCTTCCTTCCCTCCTTCCTTCCTTCCTTCCTTCCTTCCCTCCCTCCTTCCTTCCCTCCCTCCTTCCTTCCTTCCTTCCTTCCTTCCTTCCTTCCTTCCTTCCTTCCTTCCTTCCTTCCTTCCTTCCTTCCTTCCTTCCTTCCTTCCTTCCTTCCTTCCTTCCTTCCTTCCTTCCTTCCTTCCTTCCTTCCTTCCTCCCTCCTTCCCTCCTTCCCTCCTTCCTTCCTTCCCTCCTTCCTTCCTTCCTTCCTTCCTTCCTTCCTTCCTTCCTTCCTTCCTTCCTTCCTTCCTTCCTTCCTTCTTTCCTTCCTTCCTTCCTTCTTTCCTTCCTTCCTTCTTTCCTTCTTTCCTTCTTTCCTTCCTTCCTTCCTTCCTTCCTTCCTTCCTTCCTTCCTTCCTTCCTTCCTTCCTTCCTTCTTTCCTTCCTTCCTTCTTTCCTTCTTTCCTTCCTTCCTTCCTTCCTTCCTTCCTTCCTTCCTTCCTTCCTTCCTTCCTTCCTTCCTTCCTTCCTTCCTTCCTTCCTTCCTTCCTTCCTTCCTTCCTTCCTTCCTTCCTTCCTTCCTTCCTTCCTTCCCTCCTTCCTTCCTTTTTTCCCTCCTTCCCTTCCCACCTTCCTTCCAAAATTTGGGGGGGGGGAGGAAGGGAGGACTAGGAAGAGTTATGCTACAGCAACAAAATCCTGGTGGTAGTAGCCTGCATAGGACATATACTGGGTATGTATGGGAGCTGGAAGTAGATTTGACCAAAATCCACAAGGTGAGTCATGGGAACAGTAATCTCTGGATGGAATAAACAGTCATGAAGAGAGAAATGGCCCTTTTCTCATGTCCTAAGGCAATACTCATTCTCCCTATTAGTTATATTCTTTTTTTTTTTAATCCTTACCTTCCATTTTAGAGGTAATACCATGCATTGGTTCCAAGGCAAAAGAGAGGTAAGGGCTAGGTAACAGGGATTGAGTGGTCACACAGCTAGGAAATATCTGAGGTTAGATTAGAACTCAGGACCCCCCAGATTTAGGCCTGGCTCTCAATCCACTGAGCTACCTAGTGACCCCCTCTGATAGTTATATTCTTAATAACTCACAATCCACCTAAATATTTGTTTACTAAACCCTGGCTGAAGCAATTTCTATTCTCAGTCTTTATCATCTCTTAGGGTATTGAGTTCCCTAAGGTTACTTGATCCCTATGGTATAAAGTATAACTTCCATTAATTTGGCCTAAACTTACTTTTCATAGACTTCCAGGGGACAGGGGAATCGCCTTTTCCTCAGCTGAAATTGTAGCAGTTTGTACTTTTATTCCATACTAAATATATCCTAAGTTTCTTTGTTTGTGTTTTGTTGTTGTTGTTTTTGCTTCATCTATTCTACTTAGTTTAGTTTAAAACTCTTTAAAGTAGAGGGATCTCCCTTTGGATCACTCCCTTAGACAGATTTCTCAAACATTTCCAGAGCCTTATTTCCAACAAAGGAGTGTAGGACCCATTAGGATTTTAAAAGCAAATGCTTAATAGGTATTTGTTGGACAAACAGATAAATGGACTAAAGAACCTGGATGATCACAGAGAACCCTGGCATCAGCAAATGACTCAAGGAGTCCATGTCAAACTCAACATTAGCCCAGTTTTCCATATAATTCATTGGAATCTCATTCTGGCCAATGGTTGTTGAGCTTCTAATCAAATGTATCCAGTGATGAGTAGCCCACAATATCTCCAACAAGGTCTGTTAGATCCATGTCTGACAGAGATGGAATAACAAGACATTGGCACACTGACATTAGGTATTAGAAACAACACAGAAGACTCAGGATCCTCTCTTGGTTCTTCCACTTAGTAGCCAAACTTGTTAGGTATGCCAGTGGATTTCAAAGTTTTTGCCAGTCATCAACCATGGGCTCAACAGGTGCTCAGAAAATACTCACTGGATTAATGGACTTGAAAGATGTTAAAGTTAAAAGAGTTGCCTTGAAAAGAGGGATGTGAAGTGAATAGGGCAATAATGGTGAACTTATAGCATGGGTACCAAAGATGGCATGCAGAGTGCTCTCTGTGGGCACATGCCTCCCCCCAAGGTCATTACTAGAAAAGCAGAGGAACTCAAGCAGAACTTCTCCCCTCCCCCTCTCCACCATGCCCAATGACATTTTTCACATCCCCCACCCCTCTGCCCAGCAACCCAATGAAAGTGATTTCTCCCTCCTCTGTGTAGGGAAAAGGGGAGGGCAGGACACATCTGGCACTTATGGAGAGGAGGGTAAAGACACATGGTCTGGGTTGGGGGGCAGGCACAGCACTCAGTCCGGTAGGGGCAGGGCCTGACACTCTGTCTCTAAAAGGTTCACCATCACTGAAATAGGGCTTCCTGGAAGCACCCATGGAAAAATAGCTTTCTTTAGAACAATGCCCCCTCACCTATCTCATTGTGTTTTTACAAACATCTGGAGGACACCAGTGCTTCCAGCAGATATTGATATCTCAGCTTGAAACCCTGGCTCTGGTGCCATTCATATTCATGCCCTGAGTGAGGGGAGAGAGATATTGGACCATTATGCCCAATTATGATAATTAACTGGCTTTTATTTTTAAAAGGAGACAATTATTACCTTCACTTTGACAGTTTCTAACTTCATTAGCAGTCTCAGCTGCTGGCATCATTATTCTGATTAGTTACCTTGGATTGCTCCATGTAGACAATTATCATTAGACCTTATGCACAGCTATTCTGCCTTCAGGGGCAGGAGGAAGATGTGGCAGAGGTGGAGCTAGATTTAGGAGCATGATGGAGTAGAGGGCCCAGCTCTGAGGCTTTTCTCCTATTGTTGGGCAGCAGAGCAGGAGTTTCCTTGAGCTTCTGATGGCTCTCCAAGAGTTGGATTCAAGAAAGTGCCCCTGAGCACACAGGAAGATCTGGATCTGGTTGGTGGTTATACTGCTGGTTATGGGGATTTGAATCCCACCCACTTGATGTTTCTGAGTAGTGTAAACATGAGGATAGCATTTAAACTTGTTTTATCTTCTGTAAAACCTTCATAATAATGCCTATGGTATTTACTGACTAGGGTTATCAGGAGTCTCAAATAAGATAACATATATAAAGTACGTTTCAAACTGGAAGGAGCTACATAAGAGATCTCAGATACAACTAAGAATCCAGGTTTCTTGACTCTCAGCCCAACCTTCAATCTGCTATGCCACCCCACTGCCTTTGTGGTTCCTAAATATTCAACATTCCTTATCTTGTTTGTTCTATGAAGTAGGCAGTGCATTTTATGCCCATTTAATAGATGGAGAAACAGAGGCTAAGAAAGATTAGGTTACACAGCTGGAGAGTGACACAGGACAGATTTGACCTCAGGTTTTCTGATTTCAGGGGCATTGTCCCTGCTGAGTTCTCCTCCAAGTCAGTTCAACAGATCTGACAAATCATACTGAAGTAACTAGCATGGCATAAAGTAGGACTAGCTAAAATAGGACTTCTTAACTTTTTGTGTGTCTTGGACTTTCTAGCAGTCTGGCAAAACCTATGGATCCCTTCTCAGAATAATAGACTTTCTATCTTAGAATTAATACTATGTAGTGGTTCCAAGGGGGTAATGGCTAGGCAATGGGGGTTAAGTGATTTGCCCAGGATCACATAGCTAGGAAGTATCTGAGTCCAGATTTGAACCCAGGACCTCCTGTCTCTTGGCCTGACTCTCAATCCACTCACTTCCCCCAGAATAATATTTTTAAATGCAAAAAATAAAATACATAAGATTACCAAAGAAACCAATTATATTGAAATCTAGACATCAAAATTAAAAACACCCATAAATTTAAGAGCACCAGATTAATAACCCCTGCACTATAGTACAGAGAGAAAAAAAGGAAGTCACACATATGCACAAGGCAAGCTCCCTCAATCATTCCAACACATGCTTCTTGACAATATACTCTCAGTCCTTAACCTAGACTCACATTCTTTTACACGCAATCTCATGTATATTCATATGTCTACTCATGCATAGGCACTTATACACCATCTCTCACACACTCATTCTTTCCTTCTCATCCACACACACTCTTTAATATTCACATTTACATAGATTAATTGACTTTCATATCCATGCTAACACATACATGCATACACTCTCATGATTCTACACAGACATGCGTGTGCACACACATGAATGCCCCCCCACCCCATATTACCATTGAGCAGGGATTGAGGGAAATTGAAAAATAAACCAAACATTACAGTTCAGTCAGCTCACAATTATCTATACCAGCCAGAAGCAATGAAGTAGATAATCCAAAATTAGTTTCTTTGGATTTTTTGTGGTACATTTTCCTGCCTAGCTGACATTCTTCTGGGGACTGGGGGGTGGGGGCTAATAGTCAATCAGAGTCTCCCTTGATGCTCTCCAGAGTCCTGAGGACTGACTGCAGGTTTTGCACATAAAAAAGTCAGCATTCATTCCTAACCTTCATGACTCATGCTCCTTCTTCCTCCTCTTCTCCTTCGGAAGGATTGAAGTTTAGAGGTGGATAAGGATTGGGGGAGCAGGGATTATTCTAAATGTCAGAGAGGATTCTGGGGTTTGGTCAAGAGTGCAATTTGAAGTTCAGGTATGGACGTTCTTATGCTCATGAAAGTCTGAGGTTCAGAGAGTGACAAAGGGGGTTTGTCTCTGAGGCTCATTATTGGCAGACAGAGCCATAACTAGGGCAGAATGACTACAGTTTTGCCCTAGGTAGGGGTGAAATTTAGAGGACACTGACAGCATTTAAACTTTTTTGGGAAGGTTGAAATGATGGAATTTAGTACCCAAGTAGCAAGAATGACTGGAGAAGGAAATGGCAAACCATTCTAGTATCTTTGCCAAGAAAATCCCATGGACAGTACAGGAATGCTATAGTCCATGGGGTCACGAAGAGTCAGACATAGCTGAATGACTGAGCAGCAACAATCAAGAATAATTAGTTGAGATGAAACAACCAGATGGCTTATTTTATCTTCCTGGTAGATGCCTCTCAGGTGAGTTTCTTCTTTGATTGGTCCTATCCTGCTCTCTCCATCTAAAGTGGTCTCCCTAGAAACAATCTAGCAGTATTCCCAGGTCTTCCTCCCCATGAGACCTTGTGTCCTGAGGTCTGAGGTCTCACTCAGCCTGGACTTGAAATTGTCTTAAAATTTAAAGATGTTCAGCATGTTGTCTTGGATGTTAGAGGTGCCTATTCAGGATGAGGGTGGGAAAGAGTCCCGGATCTGCACTGCTCAGGATTCAGAAGGAAAAGGGAGTGAGAACTGACTACATGCCCCTTATTTGGACTATTTTCTGGGTTTATTTTGATTCTTGCTGTCTCAGGATGAGGTTTACAGAACTGAAGCCAAGTGTTAAATCTTTTTATCATTTGGGTCTTGGGACAAATCTAGTTTGGTTGACATTTATATGCATTTCCCAACATTAGACCAGACTGGACAGTGGGTGAAAGCCAGATTGTGGAGGGCCTTAAATATCAGGACCAGGAATTGCTCATTTTTTGTTCAGTAATGAGACATCATTGAACACTTCTGAGTTAGGAGAATGACATTCTTAGCCAGGGAATCACGAAGTTTTCTTGGGCAACTAAGTGGAGAGTACATTGGAATAGACATAGATATAGAGGTGCAAAGTCAAATTTGGAGACTGTTGCAGCTTAGAGTATAAGGGCTATTGTAGGAATTAATGAATGAAAATATATTTATTAAGTGCTTACTTTTCAGGGACTGTGTTAAATTTCAGGGATATTAATGAAAGTAAATAAAATGGTCTTTTTCCTTAAGGAGCTTATATTCTAATGAAGAAGACCAAACATGTAGGAGAGGAGTGTCCAGGTAGGAGTGTATTGGTGAGGGAAGTTAGGGACAATGACTATTGGACTAATGGGGACAATTAATTGAGATGTCCCTGCCAGGAATGGTAATGTTATGTTCTTAGAGTTGGAAGGGAGTCATAGCATCATGTCCATTATGGAAATGGACATGAAGTGGCATGAGGGTCTGAGACTGGACACCCTCACCAGTCAGAGATGAGGGGTCCAAAAGTGAGAATTTTAATTCAGGATGGAAGGAATGGAAAGGAAAGGGCAGATATCAGAAGAGTTGTTTGGACTCTGAAGAAGCTAAATATCTGAAAAAAAAAACAGAAGAAAAGTCAGGACTGCCCAGGGAGAAGGGACTTGAGCTTGAAGGGAGAAGTAGGCATGGTACAGGATTCAATACCTTCTGCATCTCCAGACCCAGAAACAAAGATGAACTCAGTGAGGGTCAATGGCCTTGCAAGCCTGTAGGGCTACAT
Source organism: Monodelphis domestica (assembly GCF_027887165.1). Lineage (NCBI taxonomy): Eukaryota > Metazoa > Chordata > Mammalia > Didelphimorphia > Didelphidae > Monodelphis > Monodelphis domestica. The sequence continues at coordinate 53,895,502 of NC_077233.1, read as the reverse complement.
GACAGAAGTCCCTATTCAAAGCACCCACTGGCCAGGAGACTACTGAAGACTTTTTCCAAGGACCAATTTTTAGAGATTCAAGGCCTGAAAGGGAACAACTAGATGACTTCCCATCAATGTCTTTATCTTTTTTCACTCAGGCTTAGTCTTTTTCATAGGTAAGCTCTGGCTTCCCAGGGGAGATTAATTAAGTGGTATATTGGTTTTGAGGCTTCAGGATTTGGACAGCTCCAACACATGTGTAAATGCCATAGGATAGTAAGCTTATAGATTTAGAGCTGAAAGGAATCATAGAGACATCAAGTCCACTCCCTCCCCCTCATTTTACTGATTAGGAAGCTGAGCTACAGAGGTGATCTAACTTGCCCAAATTCACACAGATGGTTACTTCCAGAGGGTCTCAGTGACCCAACACAAACAGAATGTCTCAATTACATTTCTGTAGAATTCTGGCTCTCACTGGGGTTTGCCACACCAGAGTAGTGGGATGTTTGAGATTTTCCTAATATAGTGGACCAGTGGCTTTAGAACTAAATCATTTCCCTCCAACTTCCAATTTGGCAGAGGAGGGAACGTCCAGAATAAGGGTTAGGAGCTATATCCACATAAGCATTGCTGAACAGATGATTATGATGTTACTGAGAGTGCCTCTATATCAGGGGAAAGGGGTTCAAGGGAGTCTGATTAGGTATTTAGTAAAGTGGAGCATGAGAGCTATGTGAGTGTGAGAATTGAGGAGATCCTCTGTGTGTGTGTGTGTGTGTCTGTGTGTGTGTATTCAATTAGCTTAATGACAGCAATGGGATAGATGATTTCTGGGGTTACTAGTAAATTAATATCCCCTTTGATCAAGTCAACAAACATTTATTAAACATAAATATGTCTAACATATTATGCTGGGAATATAAAGCTAAACAAACACTGTCCCTACTCTCATGGAATTTGTAGTCTAATGAGAAGGGTCAAGAATCACATTTGTCTATTAATGGGACAGGATTAGTTTCTTCCTTGTTGAAGGTAAGAGACATTTCTCAGAGTCCTTCTCAAAACACCTCCCCTGTTCCCCACTACTTGCCCATCTCCCCATCTCTGCCTTTGTTGTATAACTCAGGGTATATAATTTTCACTGTGGGAATTTCAGGCCTGGGAGGAAGGGAGGGAGGTGCCATGGCAGGGCTGTGGGGGAGTTAATTCAGGGCAGGCAAAACCTTGCAGAGTACCACCCCCTCAGATCATTCAGAGGTCTCTGCCTGGACCAGATCTGTTGGGGGTGGGGGAAGAAGGGCATACTGGGACATGCTCCATACAGAGACCAAGATTACTGACAAATTGTTTAAAAACAACAACCTTTTCATTTGGGTTGGGGGGCACTGAGTTTTTCCTATGGATGTGTGTGTATAAAGGAAGGGAGGCTATTGGCTGCCAAATGAGAGGAGGGAAGATCTGCCACCCAGATGTGCTCCTGGGGGCTGTCACCCCGAGACAAATAGAGAAAGAAGAGGAACGGTTGCCTGGCAACAGTACTGAGCCTGCCGAGTAGATGTGAGGTTTGGAGCCAGAAATGCTCTTTCTGTGTGCCAGCGCCCTCTCTCCCACCCCACCCCCTGCCCCATCCCAGCCCCCTCCTGTCCTTCCCTCTGAGGGCCGGGAGGGGACAGAGCCAGCAGCTTCCTGGTAACAGCTCTTAATGGTACTTCTGCTGTCCAGAGGCACCTCCTCCAGCTCCAGGGGCTCCTGGCTCAAGTAACTGTCCAAGGGCTGCCCAGCTCTGATTTCCCAAGAGAATTGCAACATACCAACCCTTACCTCCATTTCCTTAATTGGAGAGTCAGAGTCTAGTCAGGTTCTCAGGGGACAGTCTGTTTACTCCCTAGGAACCCAAGACTTCCCTGGAGATGTTCGGGGTATCACTACAGATTAGGAGCCTTAAGGATGGAAGGAAAACAAAGGGTCGTTTGGTCTAGACTTGGGTACAGACTTAGAGAGCTTTTGTTTGTTTCATGAGATGTCATGGCCAAAGAATTTGTCACCAAGTGGTCAGCCTCCTGAGAATGGGCTTATCTCTGCTTACTTAAGCCAGTTCTCTGACAGCAGACAGACTAGGAGAGGAAGATGAGGAAAGGAGGGTCACAGGTATCTTTTCTACTTAGTGCTCTTACATTTGGAAAATTTCTACCATGTGGCTAATTGAACTGTCTATTTTATCCTGCCTGCCTGCCTGCCTGCCTGATCTTGAATCTTAAACCCAGGTTTCCTAGATCTGCGGGTTTTCTCTTTGAACATGGGGCATGGGAGTACTCACATCCTAGCCATCCTTCAAGGTCCAGCTCCCTAACTACCACCTCCTGCAGCTCTAATTGTCTCTAACATTCAATTGGCATTGGCACCTCCAATGTACTGCTTGGGAATGTATCTCCCTATCCCAACTAGACTATAAGTTCCTCAAGGGCAGGAATCATGCCTTGTACTTCTATTTCTCTCATGTTTTGTAGTACAAGACTAGTCAGAAAGAAGTAGGAATCACAGAGATTCTTGTTGAAGGAAAAAAAGAAACAAGGGAAAGAATGAAGCAAAGAAGAAAGGAAGGAGAGAATGAGGGAAGGAAGAAAGGAGTGAGGGGAAGAGAGGAAGGGAGGGAAGTTGGAAAGGGAGAAAAGGAAGGAAGGAAGGAAGAGGAGATAAAGAAGGAAGCAAGGAAGGAAGAAAGGAAGAAGGGGAGGAAAGGAAGGAGAGGCAAAAGGAAAGGAGAGAAGGAAAGATGGAGGATTAAAAGGGAAGAAAAGAAAGAAAGAAAAGAAAATGGAAATAAGCAAGGAATATATATATATATATGGAGGACACAGACTAGCTATTTTCTTTATATATATATATTTATCTTTATATATATTTTCATATATATAAAAGAAAATAGCTAGTCTGTGTCCTCCTTATAATTAATTGCCTTTTCTTTGGCAGTCTCCTCACTTCCTATAGAAACCTATAAGAATCATCTATTCTTGATCAGATTGAAAGAATGCTGAACTGTGCCCCATTCAGTGTATGCCACAGAGTAGTCCTTTAATAAATGATTTTGATTGATTGACTGATTGGGTGTCTGTCAGGAGACCAGAGTTCTATTATGAGCTGCTAGCCATGTGATCTGGGTCAGTTTCTTCACCTCTGATCTTCAGACTTCCTGTCTATGAAACAAAGTGTCAGCCCTCCCATCTCTCTAAGATTCTAAGTTGTCTTATTGTTATCTCCATTAAGAGCTTAAAAAGCTCCCCCAAGCAATGTGGGAATTGACTCCTTACTTCAGGGTTATGCTTCAGTTGGCTGGTCATAATTCTTCTCAAGTTCTCTGAAAACACATAGACAAGAGTTCAAGGTACTCAGCACTGGTTGTGTCCACGTTCTTGCCTCAGTTAAATTCTGAAAGAGGTAGTGTAGTAGAAAGGTTCCTGAATTTGAAGTAAGGAAATATCATTTTGAATCTCATCTGTTAAAGGCTGTGTGACATTGGGCAAGTAGCTTAACCTCTCTGAGTCTGAATTCTCACTTCTTTAAAATGAGGATTATCCTTATACTATCTGCTTTATAAGATTGGACTTGGAAAAGGGTTTATAAACTTTGAAATTCAGTAAAAATTGGAGTTATCATTATTATGGTTAATTATCATTATTTAAACTGATGCTCCCTGCCTGCATCCTGCCTAGCCATTCAGAATGCACACATACACACTCAGGCATACTTGCATATACACATCAGGCTTACCTCAGGTGGAGATGTGCTCTAGTAATCTAGGCTGCTTTACCTGTAGAGGAAGTAAGTAGCTGCTTTGTATGTGGCATGAGGGGTACTGGGAAGGTCTTCCTTGGCATCAAGGCTTTATCTACCCATAAAAAGCAATAGCTAGTCATAACTTCCCCTAGACAGATGCATTTGGGTTGGCAGTGTGAGAGTCTGAAAAGCAGAGCAATTTCAGAGATAGTAATGCTATCTGGGCTAGCCTATACCATAAAGAAGGATGTTCTTGACCTGCAGGAACTGGGAGGAAGATCCTATGGTAATAGCACCTTGGAGTTCTGCTCATGAAGAGCTGAGTAGGCTCTGAAAGGTTGAGAGGAATTAGGAAGCAGGGTATATAGTGTATTCTTTTATTTCAGAGGACCTGGGTTCAATAAGGATTTTGTTATTTACTGATTGGATGTCTTTGATCTAGTTTATGTAACTTCTCAGGTCCTCAGTTTCTGCCTTAATAAAATAAGGTTGCACTAAATGACTTCTAAAGTCACTGCCAACTCTAATTCCCAGGTTTTGTGAGTTTGATGGCTTAGAACCTCCATTTTATTCTCTACAAAACAGGTACAACAATATTTGTACCATGGTGATCCAGTGGGTAGAGTGCCAGGTTTGGAATCAGAAATACTCATCTTTTAGAGTTCAAATTTTGTCTCAGGCACTTACTAGCTATGTGACCCTGGGTAAATAAGTCACCTCACTCTGCCTTAGTTTCCTTATCTGTAAAATGAAGGAGAGAGAAATGGGAAACCACTCTAGTTTCGTTACCAAGAAAATCCCAAGTGGGGTCACAGTCAGATATGACTGAAATGACTGAACAACAACATAAAGATTCCTTATAGGATGGAAGCAAGAAAAAATGATTTAGAATAAGTATACCTGCCTTCATGACTTTTTCTCAGAAAGGCTTTATTGATGTAGCTGATTGTAGTGTGGATACAGTCTTTTGAGAGCTCTAGAGGGAGGGAATACTGACCTTGCTCCCCAAGAAGAATCAAGTAGGCATTGCTTCCTCTTGGGTTTCTTTTCAGCCTCCTTCCCCTCCTCTAAACCCCCCTTCCCATCCCTGCAGCCTGACCCTAGGACTGTGAAATTCCTCCATCCCCCAATCACTAAAGCAAAACTACTCAAACACCCCCAGCTCCTAGATCAGCTTCCTGTCTGCCCCCCTTCCCCGGGGAGCCTTGGATTGGACTGGCTAGGGAGGTGGGGAAGAAGGGAGGGAGAGGGAGAAGAACAGGTGCTCAAGTTTTAAGCATTTCTTGGGAGAGGGAAATGGGGCTTTGAGACCCATGGGAATTGTTTGCAAGCATGAAAAGGCTCCTTGGGGCTGCGCTGGATGTGTCTAGCATTTCAATGCAGAGAATTTGCCAGTGAAGGCAGTGGGCCAGGGGCTGCCAGGGGAGGGAGAGAAAAAGGAAGGAAGGAAAAGGATTTGAAGAGAGAAGAGAGAGGGGGGAGGAAAGATAAAGAGGAATAAAGATGAGGGAAATGGAGGGAAATTAGAGAGAGAAGAGAAAATGAAGAAAGAATGGGCAAGGAGTGGGATAAGGGGGTTAGGGGAAGAGAAAGGAGAAAAGAGAAGAGAGGGCAGAGGCCGGAGAGAGAAGAGAGTCAGGAAGAGGGGGAGGGAAGAGGAAGAATTGAGAAGAAAAAAGTAGGAAATGGAAAGGGTGAAGGGAAGAGAAAGTAGGTGGAAAAGAGGGAAAGAAAGAAAAGGGAGGGTTTGTGGAAAGACAAAAGGAAAGGAAGAAAAAGGGAAGGGAGGTAGTAAGAGAGAAAGAGAGGAAAGGAGCAGGGAAGGGGAAGAGAAAGCTAGAAGGGAGAAAGGAAGGGAAGAAAAAGAAAAGGGGTAATGGAGAGATGAAAGGAATAGGTTAAGAAGAGAGAAGTGGAAAAGAAGAGAGCAGAGAAAAGAGAAAAAGGGGAGGGGAGAGGCAGATGGAATAAAGAGAAGGATAGAGAAGGAAGAGAGGAAAGGGAAAGATAAAAACAGAGAGGAGAAAAGTATGAAGAATGATTGATGGAAGAGGGGATATAGAAAAAGATATGGAATAAGAGACAAAAATGAAAAATTAAAAAGAGGGAAAGAAGGAGAGGTAGAGGAGGAAGGAGATAGGAATGAGGAAAGGGGAGGGAAGATCCTTTCTGATTCCAACTACAAAGCTACCAAAGAGGGAGAACCAGGGAGACATTCTCTGGAAGTTTCTACTTCTCCTTTTGGGAGTCTAGAGTGGGCTGAACTTGGGGGTAGAAACTCCTTGCTAAGCTCTTTTATTATCAAGTTCTTGGCTGAGTCTCCCACTAGAGTGGAGGGAGGGTCCAGCTAGACCATGAGTTGGGATTAAAGAACAAATGGTTGATGGAGGGTGGGTGGAGAAACATATCCCTGGTCCAGGCTCAGGATATGTGCGCAGCTTTAGGCTTAAGAGGGGGCCATCTGGGGACAACTGGGCAAAGCTGCTGCCAAAACTCATCATGGATAGGAGTGCAGGTAGGAATAAGACAGAAAGGATGAGGGAGGCCCAAAAATCAGGAGACTTGGGTTTTAACCTTAGTTCTTTGTGGCACTGGGCAAAACACTCTGCATTTTGGTTTCAGTCAACAAGCATTTATTAAACTCCTGGCATAAAATATGCCAACAGGCACTGTGTAGAGCACTGAGGATATATAACTGCAAAGAAGGAAACAATCCCTACTCTCCATGAGCTTAGAGTTCATTATATAGCATCATATACATGAAAGATCTTTACTTGGTTTCTCTTGTCACCTTTAGCTCTGACTGTTTTTAACATTGTGTTTAAAATCTCAAAGCATCAGCTACCCTCAGTAATCCCTTATGAGAAATAGTACTGCCATTTCCCCAGGACCTCTAGCCAACCCATTGTTTTCTAAGAGGGCCTGATGGGTGGCATCTCACTTTGTGGGTGATGCCTACCTACCCAGCTTCAGTCTGAGGGTCCCATTGCCTCTTTCACACTAATTAATTAAAATTCCTTTGCCTCTATCTCAGAAAGTTTACTTCTTTACACTTTACAGTAGTAAGCAGTCCAGACCTTCAAAGAACTGCTGGAGTGCCTTCACAGGATTCAAACCTGGATGCTCTGATTCCAAACTGGGGCATGATGATTCCATAGGATGAGGGAGAAGTCAGAGGCATACAGAGTTGATATCCTAATGCCAGGGTGACTGAATTCTGGGTGGCCCAAATCCCTGAGGGCAGGGAGAAGCTGGCTTTTCTTTCTTTTTCTGCTCATAGAACTGAGAGGTGGAATGAGAGCATGTTGTTACTCAGAGTACTTTCTGGAGTGTAGAAAGCTATTTGAAAAAAATTCCCATCTCCCCCTACTCTATTCACTTCTCCCAACTCTTTAGTGATCAATCCTTTCTGAAGGCTTGAATGGCTTAGACCAGGGGTCCCCAAACTTTTTACACAGGGGGCTAGTTCACTGTCCCTCAAACCATTGGCAGGCCAGACTATAGAAACCTAATCCTAACCCTAACCCTAACCCTAACCCTAATCCTAACCAGGCAGCAGTATACACAGTGAGGAATCCTCTCCCCCCATATCACCACTCACCATGCTGAAGTCTTCCATTGTGCAGCCACACAATCCTTTGCATAGCACCTCCTTCTAAGGCACCAACGCAAAGGATTATGTCACCGGAAGTAGTACTGTACCTGAGGGATGCCACACTTTGCAGCTCTGCCACATACAATGGCCACCAATGAAAGAGGTGCCCCTTCTGGAAGTGTGGTGGGGGCCAGATACATGGCCTCAGGGGGCCGTATGTGGCCCGTGGACCATAGTTTGGGGACCCCTGGCTTAGACAGAAAATATGAGAGTGGAAGTAGAAGGGAATGGTGTGAATTCATGCCACATGAGAAATAATGGATTGAAGGAAGTAGGATGTTTAATGTGGAGAAAAGAACAAGAAAGAAGTCAAGAGCTGTCTTCAAGTAGATGAAGGGCTGTCTGATGGAAGGGGGAGTAGACTTGCTCTATTGCTGCAGAGAGGTTGTAGGAATAGTTTCTGCTTAATAGCAAGGTTTCCTAAGAATGGGTACTCTAAAACAGACCATCTCATTTTGCTGAGAACCACTGTAAGCATGCAAACTCAGACTGGTTGCCTAACCACATATCCAGAGATTTAGAAGGGAGGTCTTCTTTGACTGGAATGTTCTTCTTCAACTACTCTGCAATAATAATTTATGACCTTTCTATAGCAATCCAGATTTTGTTTGAGCCTCAGAAGGAATCTATAAGGTAATTAGTCTGGGTAATATCTCAATTGGCAGCTAGGTGGCACAGTGGATAGAACAATGGGCTGGAGTTGAGTAAGGAAGCCAGGAAGTCCTGAGTTCAAATATGACCTCAGATACTTCCTATCTGTATGACCCTGGGCAAACTTAATTCTGTTTGCCTCAGTTTTCTCATTTGTTAGATGAACTGAAAAAGGAAATGGCAAACTATTCCAGTATCTGACAAGAAAACCCCAAATGGGGCAATGGAGAATTGGACACAACTGAAATGAATAACAGCATCTCAGTTACTGAGAATCAGAGAGGGTAAGTGATTTGCCCATGGTCACATAGCAAGTAAATGCTAGAGCTAGAATTTAAACTCATGTTTTTCTGCATTATGATGATATTTTTATTTATCCCAAAATTGGACTTCAGGAAACTGGGTTTTCAAAAACTTTAATTTCACGGGATAGGATGGTAAGCAAATCCATCCATTCCCCTCTTCTTTCCCCTCATTGGCTTCTTGATAAGAGATTCCTAAATAATTATATAATTAACATTTATAAAGTTCTTACTATGTACTAGGCACTATACTAAGTACTTTATAATTTTTGTCTCACTTGATCTTGTTAAATTTATTGTTGGACTGAATATTTAATTTGTGGTCACCAGGGCTTTAATTTATAAATCCCAAAATGAATTACTTAAGTAAATTGAATTTATGGTAGTTTATTTTTATAAGAGAGGGAAGATATTAAGTAAGATAGAAAAGGAGAGAGAGAGAGAGAGAGAGAGAGAGAGAGAGAGAGAGAGAGAGAGAGAGAGAGAGAGAGAGAGAGAGAGAGAGAGAGAGAGAGAGAGAGAGAGCTCTGGCTTCCTTTGAGCCAGGTAGAAATTCTAAGGCACCAGTCAGGGGAGAGGAGTGTCAAGACAATGGGCCTGTCTTGGAAGTTCACACATCCAGAAAGGGCAAGGAACTAAGTCAACCTTTACACTCACCACAGTGACTGTCTAAAAAGAAAGCAGTCTGAGGTTTCCTGCATGAGCTCCTCCAGAGGTCCAGTTCCACAGCCAAGGGTCTTACTCCAAGTCTAAGTGTCTGTCTTCCATTCTCTCCTCAAGTGTCTCTCTTCACTCCAACTCCAAGTGACTGATCATGAATGATCATTGTGTGTCTCTGTTTCCACTATTTAAAGACCTTTTTCTCTTGTATCACCTCCCCTAAATTTTATATCTACCAATCACAGCAGATACTTTTCTCTAGGACTGCCCACTCTTTCACACATGGGTCACAGACCTCCCACTCAATGTATGAAATGGGTGTGCATACCTTTGTGGTTAGTTCACACCTTTTTATAGTTAGTTCATACCTTTTTGTTGTTAAAATGGGTAGATTGACTTTAAATACTAGGTTTACACTTTGGGGATTAAAATCTAAAAATAGACAGGGGATTACAATTTAATCTTTACAATAAAGGAAGAATCATCATTACAATATGGGAAGAGCCAAATTCAATCTTCACAATCCTCACAACAACCCGGAGAGATAAGTGCTATTATTATTCTCATTTTACAGATGAATAAACTGAAGCAAATGAAGGCTAAGTTACTTGTTCAAGTTCATACAACTAGATAGTGCCCAAGGTCATATTTGAACTCGGGTTTTTCTGACTTCAAGCGCGATACTCCATCCACTGTCTATCTATCTGCCTGAGACATTTGGGAGAATCCATTCTGTTTTAAAACTGCTTAGTGGCCCAGCAGATAGAGCACTAGATCTAGAGTTAGGAAGATTCCCCTTCTTGAGTTCAAATTTGACCTCAGACAGACTAGACCCTGGGAAAGTCACTTAAATCTCAATTTCTCAGGTTCTTCATCTGTAAAATGAGCTAAAGAAAGAAAAGGACCACTCCAGGGTCTTTGTCAAGAAAACCGCAAATGGGATCACAAAGAGTCTGAAATGACTGAATAGCAGCAAGTCCCATTTTGAAAGAACTCATTTATTTTGTCATTTTCACTGTTTACATCATCTCAGCATTCAGATGGTTTCCTCCTGTCCTAGATACAACTGAAATGGATAAGAGATTGCTGCCATTGCTTTATATAACCTTTCAGATACTTGCAGGCTGTTATTTAGCTACCCCTTTACTTTTCTCTTTTTCATACTAATTAATTCAAGTTCTTTTTGTTTTTATCAAAAAGCTTATTTCCTTAGCCCTTTATTAGTAAGTAACGGAGGCCTCCAAAGAGAGGACTGACATAGGGCCCTGAAGGGGACAATGGCAGAGTCAGGAATAGAGCCAAGATCCTCCGATTCCCAATTTTCCATTGTACCATTCATGAGCATCACTTATTTGGGATTAGAAAGGATCTCAGGGGCCATCTAATCCAACTCTTTCATTGTACAGATGAGGAGTTGAGACCCAGGGGTCACAGGGCATCCCACTTGTCCAAGGTCACAAAGGTAAGATGTTCCAGAGGAGGTCCCTTTGACAACACATCCAGGATTCTTTCCATCCTGTCTCATGGAGTTAAAGATTCTTAGGGCTGGAGGGGATTTTAAAGAGTGATGGTTTAATCCCCTCCTTTAATCCAGAGGAGAAAACTGAAATGCAGAGGACAGAAATAACTTGCCCAAGATCACATAGTTTTTTTTCATTTGGAAACTAGAGAAAATCACCTTTGTAGTACATCTATCATAAGGTTGTTTTGGGGAAAGCACTTGATAAACATTAGGTTATTGGGTCACACATCTAGAGCTGAAAGGGACCACACCACAAGGGATATGAAAGTACATTTCCTTTATTTTAGCGACAAGGAAACTGAGGGCCATGAAAGTTAAGTGACTTATCCAAGGTCATAGAGAGAGTAAACTAAGAGTTGAACTAAGGATGAGGGACCAGAAGCAAAGGAAGACACGCTTCTGTCATGAGGCCATATTAATTCCAATCCCCCCAGTTTCCAGGCAGACCTGCCTCTTGGTGCCTGGCAAATAGTCTCATTTACATCTTCTCCTTTAGAGAAAAATAGTTGTTGGATGCTCACATTAGAGTTATGTGCCACTCAGGGCTGAGAAGGGATGGGGAATAGAGATTCATTCCCATTTTATGGTCCCTGCTCGGTGATCGCCCCTAAACAGAGCCAGGGAATGGTTCCCCCTTGCTGTGCCTGGAAACAGATTGCCTTTCCTAGGCTAATTCCATGGCTCAATAGGCCATTCTAGCAAAATATCTATTAATGCACTCCACCAGGCCTTTTGCCGAGCATGTCTGGGTTCTGGCATAAGCACTCTAAAGTTTAGCTGGCAGGCATGGAGGTGGTGCAGGGCTGCTGGAGTTCCTCACCATCATCTTCCCCAGCCTGCCCCACTCAGGGATTCCTTGGAGAAATCTAGCCCCAAGAGAATTCCTACCAACTCTCTTTTGGTGGTCTGAATGAGTACTAGCCCTAGAGTCAGGAGACTTATGTTCGACTTCCACCAAAGGCATTTGTTGGCTCTGTTATCCCAGGAAAGTCCTTAACATTTCAGAGTCTGTTTCTTCATCTGGGAAATAGGGATGATATTGCTTGCAACCCCTGATTAAGCCTTTTATTGTACCCAATAGAAAGGATAGATATTGATATAAATATGGATCTGGATATGAATATGGATATGGATGTGGGTGTGGGCGTGGGCATAGGCATCGATTTAGGTAGATGAATATGGATATGAAATATATATGCATATAGATATAGATAATCAATGTAGATAAGGAAGAAGCTAAATGGTGCAGTAGTACATAGAGGGCTTAGCTCAGAGACAGGAAGACCTGAGCTCACCTCTATTCTCAGACATTTACGATCTGTGTGACCCTGGGTAAGCCTCAGTTTTCTCAACTGTAGCATGGGGATAACAGCAATTTTTACCTCCCAGAGCTATTGTGAAGAAAACAAGAAATTTGTAAATCTCTTAGCACAGGGCTCAACATGTAGCAAGCGCTTGATAAATGCTTGTTTCCTTCTCAGCAGTTGATGATGTGGAATTGGAGCTCAAAGGAGAATAAGGACAGATATATAGATCTGGGAGTAATCTCCATGAGATGATTATTGAATTCATGGGAGATGATGAGCTTTTTATAGAAAAAGATGAGAAGAGAGCTCAGGACGATGCCTTTAATACATCTATGCATGAAGGTGCCAAAGACCCAACAAGGAAAATGAGAACTCAGTTGGCATGATTGGAGCTTTCAGAGGGACTACAGACAGCTTCATGGTCAAGGTGTGTCTTGAGCAATTTGATGATGGAAAAAAAAGAGCTAGTACAGTGTAAGAAATGTTGGCTGGACCTGGAATTGGGAAGACCTGAGTTAAAATTCAGCTTCAGACACAACTAATTGTGTGACCCTAGGCAAGTCACTATTTGTCTCACTTTCCTCAATTATAAAATGGGGATAATAATAGCAACTATCTTCCAGGGCTATTGTGAAGACCAAGTAAGACAATATTTGTTAAGTGCTTAGCCCAATGCCTGGCATATAGTAAGTACTTAAATATTTGTGTCCTCTTTTCCTCTTTCTCTTCCTTTTCTTCCTCCTTCCTTCCTTCGTTCCTTCGTTCCTTCCTTCCTTCCTTCCTTCCTTCCCTCCAAGACAGTATTGGCCCATCAATACAGCCAAAGCATTAGGATCCCAAATGACCTCCAAGGGATAGAAACTGGGGGATTGGAGTGGGTGGGAGATTAAGTTAGAAAATCCACACTGAGAGAGATCAGAAATATTCACAAAAATAGATGCTCCTCTGCCATCTGATGCCAAAATCTTCTCAGGCAATCACCTTCCCTAAGAGATGATTAGTAAATGTGGCTGAGGAAATGAGGGTCCCCTTTATCTCTTTGAGAAGACACAGATTTGAAATGTAATTAAGATAAGCCTTAATATACTTGTGTGTAATATGCCATGAGGTAATCTTGTAATGACAGTGGCTTTGGGGGACTGCTATAACATTTCAAAGGAAAGCGGGCCAGCATTAAATTTGTCAGCGTTGATCCGGTACTTTCCGTTTGACAGCCAAGCCTCTCACCTGTAGCCAAGAATGTGCACGTGGGAGGACATCTGCACTGTCCCTCTATTTGTTTCATGGTACTGTGCAAAATGTAGGCATCGGCTCCAAGAAAAAAGACAATGGAATATTTCAGAGCTTTCCATGACCATTGGAGAACAGCCACTGGGGGGGGGGGGCGCTCACACTCTTCTCCCCCTTCCCTGCCTTGTTAGCTTTTGTTTGTGTTTGGTTTAAGCTAGAGCCACCTCCTTATGCAAGTGTCTGGGAAAAAAGGCATCAATCACATTTCAGGTGTTTGAAGGGTTATTACACAGAGGATGGAGACCAGCTGCTCGTCCCTCTTCACCAAGGACAGAATTTGAAAATGTGAGAGTTAGGGGGAATGGAGGAGAACCTTCTTAATCATTGAGCCTTTCCTTTTGCAGATCAAGACATCAAGGAACCAGACTGTAGCAGGGGTTTGGGCCCAAGGTCATACAGTGAGTTAAGACTGGAAAATGGGTCTCTCCCTCATGGAGCCATTCCAGTTTATGGGAGGGACACCAGTCCAACAGATCCCTTGATCACTCTCACGACCCACTGCTAAATGTTGTCAGATGACTGAAAAGTGCTGATGGTGTCCATGCCTGCATAGCACTCGAAACAGTAGGAATTTGATTTAATTAAATAATTAGTGATTTTGAAGCAGAACAACCCACTGGATTAGGTCAAACTACTCCTCCCACCCCCAAACCTTTTCTTGTGGGTTAATGTAACCATTTCTTGGAGTGTGTGGTCTCAGTCATTCATTGGAACTAAGGGACTATGTGATTTTAAGCAAATAATGTCTTTCCTCTGTGCCTCAGTTTACTTTCTATGAAATAATGGGTTTGAACTTGATGATCTTTTAAGTTTCTTTCCAGTTTTAACATTACAGGATCCTGTCATTTTGGCAAGTGCTTTTCTCTCTCCTTAAGATTATTAGAGTCATTGGCTCCTAAAAAAGTTCCAAGATAATTCTCTATGTCTGTCTAGGTCTGGGACTTCTCAGTACAATACCTTAATCTTTCATCATGTCTGATTAGACACAGACTTGGGCAAAGAACATACCTTTTCTTCCAGTGGAGGTGACAAAAGGCTCTCTTTCCACCTCTGTGGAAGCCACTGTCACTTTGCCATGGCCTCACACTCATCTCAGCATCCGCTGTGTTCCAAGACTAGTCTGATAGGTTCTTTGTTTTATATAGTCTGAGTCTTCCTCGGGAGGAGGAATGCTGCTCCTAGCATCCTCTGTCTGTTCATGATGGACTGCCCTAAGGAATCATGAGCTGCCCTGTTATCAACGGGCAAGCCTTTCCCATCACCCAGGCGTGATGAGAAGGGACATGCTGGCCATAGGCACTGCTTTGGGTGCAAGGGGAGAGAAAGCAACAGCCCAGAATTAGGTTAGTTCTAACCTTGACATTAACCTATTTCTATTTATTTCCACTGCCCTGAGGAAGGCCAGCAGCCAAGATGTCATCTTGCATCCTGTGTCTTCTAAGTCATGCATTTCCTATGACCCCATTTCCAGTTCCTCTTGGATGGAAGCAAATGTTTCCAACACCACCTGATGGCTCAGGCTTATCCAACATCCATGGGAGATTCAAGCACAGAAGGGCTACAAGCAATGATGATGATGAGAAGAAATAATGAGAATTCATAAGGAGGGAGGGGAGAAATTGACACGGCTTCTCGTGTTTAGAGAGTGCTTTCAGGTTTATTAAAACCTTTACCTTCCAGAATATTAGAATACAGAATACCAGTCAGTCAACAGCTTTTACTATGTGTCCAACACTGTGCTAATCATCGGGATACAAAGAATATCAAAGTGGGAAGGAACTTTACAATGTAGATTAGAGAATTGTACTCCTCACCCACCCCAGCATATCCAATCCATTGCCAAGATGTGTTGATTTTATTTTTGCAACATTTATCTCATATGGCCTCTAGCATTGGATCGACCACTAACCAGATGCCTTCATCACCTCATGCCTGAGCTATTGCAATAGTCTGCTGCTAAGTTTCCCTACCTTAAGTCTCTCCCTATTTCAGGACACCTTTTTTCAGTGGATAAAGTGATCCTTCCTTCCTTCCTTCCTTCCTTCCTTCCTTCCTTCCTTCCTTCCTTCCTTCCTTCCTTCCTTCCTTCCTTCCTTCCTTCCTTCCTTCCTTCCTTCCTTCCTTCCTTCCTTCCTTCCTTCCTTCCTTCCTTTCTTCCTTCCTTCCTTTCTTCCTTCCTTCCTTTCTTCCTTCCTTCCTTCCTTCCTTCCTTCCTTCCTTCCTTCCTTCCTTCCTTCCTTCCTTCCTTCCTTCCTTCCTTCCTTCCTTCCTTCCTTCCTTCCTTCCTTCCTCCTAGGACAGAGGGACAGGGGCTAGGTAATTAGAATTAAGTGATTTATCTAGGGTTGTATAGCTAGGATATTATAGGTCTATAGCTGACCTCAAATCTGAGGTCAGATTTGAACCTAAGTTCTCCTGACTCCAGGTCTAGTTCTCTATCCATTGTACCACCTAGGTGCCTCTAAAGTTGTATTTCTGATACATAGGTTTGACTCTGTTATCACCTGTACTCAATAAGGTACAATGGCTCCTTCTTATCTCTAGGATAAAATATAAAATATGTGTGACATTCAAAGACTTTCATAATTTGCTTAGTCCTTTCCTCTGCCAACTTTCCAGTCTTCATACCCTTTCCTCTTTCTGAACATAGTCTATGATCCAGCCAATGACACTGACCTCATTGCTGTTCCTCTTAACTTTGGGTGTTTTCTCTGCCTGTCTCCCATGCCTGAAATGCTTCCTCCTCTTCTCTGCCTCTTGGCTTCTCTGGCTTCCTTCAAACTCTCTAGCTTAAATCTTTGGATTATGGAGATGCCTCTCCATATCTCCCTTAGTTCTAGAACCTTCTTCTATTCATGAGGATTTCTAGTTTATCATGTACATAGCTTGTTTGTACATGGTTGCTTTGTATTCTGTCTTTCTCATAGATTGGAAGCTCCTTGAGCACAAGGACTATCTTCTGCCTTCTTTGTATTTCTGTTAGTGTAGAATCTGGCACATAGGAGGTGCTTAATAAATGTTTGTTGACTGGCTGCTACCAGGGCCAGAGCCCATACCCTGGAAGATTTAACTCATTCTTTTCTGATGACCAGAACCCTACTCTCCTCATCGGTGTATGCCTCCAGGCCAGCTCCAGTCATGCTTCACTTTATTCTCCACTCATCTCTTCAGTGGTCACCTTGCTACACACACTCTGTGTGGCCCTTCACTGGCCCCCTTCCTTTCCAGTCATGGGTCCTCACCATTGTTATTGGAAGGAATATGTCAGTTTTCTCTGCTCTGATGCAACTCACCACTCCTACAACTTTCCAGACCAAAATATTCCCTCATCTATTAGAATAGAAACTCCTTGAAGTCAGGGACTGCCTTTGCCTTTATATTTGTATTTCCAGCTCTCAGTGTAGTGCTTAGCACATTTTAAGGATTTAATAGACTTGTTTTCATTTATTTGGAAAAGTATTAGCTCCCATTTATATAATATTTGTGACAGTTCAAAAGCTCTCTAATTTAGGGTGGGGGCTCATTGAGATCTATAAAATACATTCTTGGCAGACATTCCCTTTATACTGTCCCACACCCCATTTGTCCTATTCTGGAAACTTCTGTGTCTCCTGTTGGAATCTCTCATGCATTATGCTTATGCTTTGGGGGTCTTACCAGTTACTTCCTACTATCTCCCTGTCTATGACCTTAGAAATGGGAAATAAATCAAATGTATCTGAGCAAGAATCAGCTCCTTCTAGAAACAGTTTGGTACATTGGAAAGCATGAGAGGATGGGTTTGGAGTCAGAGGAATCTGAGTTCAAATTCCAGTTTTGCCACATAATGACTATGTGACCTTGGAGAAGTCACCTCATCTCTACTGGTCTCACTTTCCTCATCTGTAAAATGAGAATCCAGACTAGATGACCTCTGATTCCTTCTAGCTGATGCTCTATGATCCCTATAAGACTTACAGTTTTTGACTACATAGGATCAAAGACAGATCTAGAAGGAACCTCAGGGTTGCCCAAACCTGTCAGTAGGTGGACTTATTCTGTTTTGGAGGAGATGATAGAATCAGGTGTCTCACACATACAGTCAACAGGCATTGATTAGGTGTTTATCACATGCCAGGAATTATGTTAAGTGCTGGGGACACAAAGACAAAAAAGAAATAGTTCCTGCCCTTGAGGAGTTTACATTATAAATATAAATCATTAGATACACCCAAGACTACAGAGTAATGGCAGATAATCTTAGAGGAAAGTCACTAGGAGTGGGGGAGAAGACAGAAATCAGGAAAGGGATTCCTTTAGAAGGTAGATTTGAACTGAGTCTTGAGGAGAAGACTGGGAAGTCGGGAGAGGGATATGATGAAGGCAGAACATTCCAGGTAGAGATCTGGCTAGCCCTGGGTTGGCCACATTTGAGGGCAGCCTCTTTTGAAGGACTATTCCTTCTATTGCCTCCATTTCTCTTCCTGTCATTGCCTTGAAGATCTTGACAGCCAATACTAAATGAGCTTGCCTCTAGAAACTGAATCCTTCTATTATCTTTTTCCTTGAGGTTCAGTTCCCCTGTTACTATTCCTTCATGCCCCTGACCCTGGGTGAAACCTAGTGTCTAGACTAAAAATGAATGAATGCTCCCACTTTATAAATAGCTGACCCCTCCCCTGAGACTACTCCCATCACTTTAAGATGACCAAAAGGGAGGTTGGGTTCCTATAAAGAGATTTACTCAGTCTTAGTAGCCAAAGAGAGAGATCTACATAATAGCTAGTATTTTTTATAATGGCTTTTATACAACAACCCTGGGAGGAGGTGCTATTATTATTATTATCCCCATTTTGTAGCTGTTCGGTTGTTTCAATCATGTTCAGCACTTTATGACTCCATTTTGGGGTTTTATTGGAAGATACTGGAGTGGTTTGTCATTTCCTTCTCTGGTTTATTTTGCAGATGAGGAAACTGAAGCAAACAGGGTTAAGTGACTTACCCAGAGTCACACAACTTGTAAGTGTCAGAGACTGTATTCGAACTCATGAAGTTGAATCATCTTGACTCTAAGCCCAGCACTCTCTCCACTGGACCACCTAGCTGTCCCTATACCATTGTACAGATGAGGAAATTGAGGCTAACAGAGATTAAGTGACTTGCCTAGGATCACACAGAATAATCTCAAACAGCAGTATAAACAAAGTTTGGCAGGTTACTGATATTTGAGGAGATACCCAGGCCCAGATAAATTCCAGTAGCAGTTGATTGCACTAAAATACACTTGCTCTAAAAGATGTGTTAGAATCTAATTTCTTTGCCCATGAGAACCAATGTTGGGGATCCAGAGTCTGGAATAAGGGGTCTAAAGTACTAAGTGTCTGAAGTAGGATTTGAACTCAGATCTTCCTAACTAGATATCTAGCAGTGCTCATGAAGTTCTAGGACCAGTAGTAGTAGTAGTCCCTGTGGTCCCAACCTGAGCCTCTGCTCAGACCATCCTGGTCCTGAGGTCCATTTCTGAGGGGGGGCAGTGTTGTTTTCCTGCTTCTAAGAATGAAGTATGTCCCATTTTCCAGGGAGGAAAATAATATGGCACAGGATTTTGGAACAGAGGGAGAACTTAGATACCAACACCCTCATTTTATAAAGGAGGAAATGTCCCAGGGGAGGAATGACTTGCTCAAAAATAGGTATTAAAACCTGAGTCTCTTCACTAGAAATCCAAGGTACATTTCCTCCCATTCAATAGCAGCCCAACAGGGAGATCAGTTGGGTGGTCCTCACCAGCTCAAAAGCCACTGTTTCTCAGCCCATAACTACCCACCTCCTCGGATCTGCCCTGTCCCTGCTTTTATTGATCTTGGCCCCTGATTGACTCTATTGGTCTTTGCCTCTGTTTCTGTCTCTATCCTACACACCCTTCATTTCCAGGGTGAGCATGCCCTTTGCCTTTGACCCATTTCACAGGCTCAATTTTGACCAGTCTGGTGCAGTAAGCAACATATATGGATTAGGTGATTTAACTGATACCCTTTTCAGCTGTTATAACAAGAAAATCTAACATTTATATATGGTTTTAAATAAAGTTGGCAAACATTTGTACACCTTTTGACAGCAACCTTGAGAAATAGGCTTTATTATTATCTCTATTTACAGATGAAAAAGCTGGAGCTGATACAGACAGAACTGAAACCCTGGGCAAATACCTGGTCCACTTTGCCTCTCGTGGAAGGGAGTGTACCTCTTCCAATCTGGCCCAACCCAGGAAGTCTTCGCCTCTTCCATGGCACTAGCTAGGGTTTTTAGAGGTGCGATATTATCAGTATCTAAGGTAGGATTTGTATTTAGGTCTTTCCAACTCCAACTTATCACCCTATCTGTGATACTACCTAATGTGACAATCCACTATAGCCCCAGCTAGCACCTTGGAAGAAGCTAAATCATTCCTGGATTGGACCAGAGTGGAGGAGGCACACTCTGCCCCATGGGAGGCAAAATGGACCAGGTGCTGGCCCAAGGTTCCTTTTCTATCTCTGGTATTTCTCAGCTATAATCTTGGGCAAATGACCTACCCACCTGGAGCCTGGCACCCCATCATTGACCTCATGGGTGAAGAAATCAGATCCCAATTTTTCAGTTCAGGAGGCTGATTGTGGTGCAATCAGCTGCTGCTGAGGAAGACATGTGGGCCCAGTTATCTCCCCAAATATCAATAGCTCGGCGAACTTTGCTCTCACAGCTGTTTGAGATCATGCTGAGGAGGCCACTTG
Source organism: Monodelphis domestica (assembly GCF_027887165.1). Taxonomy (NCBI): domain Eukaryota; kingdom Metazoa; phylum Chordata; class Mammalia; order Didelphimorphia; family Didelphidae; genus Monodelphis; species Monodelphis domestica. Next base: position 53,875,604 of record NC_077233.1, on the reverse strand, counting down.
ATAACACGGCTATTTATTGATATCATTTGTGCGTGAATTTCCTGGCTGGTTTGCCAAAATTTCTTTCACAGGCGACTATTTGATTATTTGCTATTTAAACCTAAGCCTGGGGGATGGGGTGGGTCTGCATGATGCTTGGGAAAGAGCAAAACTGGGAGTTAGGAGAGCTGAGATTTAGGTTTGGCCCTGCCACAGACTTGATACGTGACCTTGAGCTCCATCTCTTCTCCAAAATCCCCATTCCTTTCTCTGAAAAAAGAGAGACTCGGAATAGGTATTTCTTGTAAGAGTCCTCTCAGCTCTGACATTCTCCAATTTGCTGTTCCAACATCCTAAATTCTAAGTTTACTTCTGTTCTAATGTTGCATGCTAAGATCATTCGTTGTTCTAACATTGTCTCCCCAAATCCTGTGTCCTATTGATTCTTCAAACTCTAACATTCTGGGTTCTAACAATCTACGTTCTATGATCCCATCCAGATCTGACATTCCACATTCTAATACTCTGCCTTTCAGGGACCTTTTCCATACCAAATACATTTTATTTTAGCTTTTTGTTTTCTAAGGACCTCCTCTAGATTCCAGCATTCTGTGTTCTAAGGGTCTCTGTTCTAATATATATATATATAATATTTATATTTATATATTTATTCATAATACGTATAAAGTCTTTCTCAGTGCCTGGCACATAGTAGGCATTAATAAATAATTATTTTCTTCCTTGTCTAACATACTACATTCTAACATTCTATGTTCTAAGAGCCCTTTTCATATTTAACGTTCTAGAATTTTCTTCTTTTGAGCATGATCTCTGTTCCATTTTCTCTCCATATTAACCCTTACCAGACTAAGTAGGAGTCAAATCCTTTCTCTCCATTTCCCTAGCCCAACATGAAGAAGCTATTAATGGACTGAGAATGAGAGTGACCTTTCCAAATGTCCTCTGTAGCAGATGCCATCCTTTAGGAAAAGATTCCATTGGTTAGTAGGGCCATTCTCTCAATATTCATCTACTCAGGGTTTCTTAGTTCTCTCCTGACCCTGTTTTGGTGCCATTTCTGTATAATCCTAGAATGATGACTGCGTATAAGCCAAGGCTCTAATGACAAAACAGAGAATCGCACTCTTACAAAGCCACTGACGGTCTGTGACGCGTTTGTGAGGGTGACAGAAATGGGTCATTGGATTTCAAGCATGTTACCGCAAGGAGCAGAACTACGATGACAAAGGGTTAGCTTTCCCCTTAGACCCCTATACCATGGGCTCGTTTTATGCTTCACCACCTAGAACAAGCTTCCTGTTCCTGTCTGCCCAACTAAATCCTAGCCACCCTCCAAGCCAGCCGATGCCTCTGTTCCTTGTCATACCAGAAACCTTCCCTTATCACACTCGAGTCTGCAGTGATCTCTCTGGCCTCTGGACCTACCCAACGCTTCGATAAATCGAGCAAATACACACGTCCCCTTTGCCATGTGATCATTTGTACAGCTCGCTCCCTTATCATGTTGGGAAGTCTGATGATTCCAACTAAAGCGTAATTATGTTCTCCACAGGCAGGACCACAGCTGATACAATACTATATGTAATAATAATGTAACTGCTGCTGACCCACAAACACACACCCAGAACACCCACAACCTTCCTTGTCTAGGGCCAGACATAGGTGACGTTCCCCAAACTATCCACTCTTCTTTTATGACATTCATCAATCATTTATTGTGCAGTTACGTGCCAAGGCTGGGGCTAGCTGTTGAGGAATATCTTAAGACTCTGCTCCTTTCTAGCTGGGTGAGATTTGCACGATGGCTGATAAATATCCAAGGTCTTTCCCACCTCTACTAGTATGTGATTCTATGAATGTGACCCAGTCCCTTGCTAAGTATTTAATGCTTATAGAGTCAGAGTACAGCTGATGGCTCAGAGGATAGAGAGTCAAATCCAGAAATGGGACATCCTGGGTTCAAATCTGGTCTCAGACATTTCCTATCTGGGTGATCCTGGGCAAGTCACTTAGCCCCCCATTTCCTAGCTCTTACGGCTCTTCAGTATTGATCCTAAGAGCTAAGATCAAAGGTAAGGCTTTTTAAAATACTGATTGGATTGGGGTAAGGAGTTCAAGGGTGAAAAATGGAATTAGTTGACTTGGTCAATAATAGTCTGTGAAGGAGTGAAAATGATGACAAGTGAGCAGAACAGAGAGGTATGGAATGACTGGAGATCATGGGCAAGATGGTGAATGGATTTAGGAGGAATCAGGCAGAGACATTAAGGACAGGAGATTATTTCAAAATTTCAAGCCATACAAGTAAAACCCAGTGGAACTGCGCATCGGCTACAGGGGAGGGGAGGGAAAGAACATGAATCATGTAATTATGGGAAAATAGTCTAAATTAATGAATAATTAAAAATTTTCAGTTAAAAAAAAATAAAACAAAATTTCAAGTCATGGCTCCGAGAGCTGTTTGAGATAATGGTGAGGTGTGAGGTATGGCCACTCCTTGTGGGGGACTATAGTGGAGTGCAGATGTAGGTCACAGGAGTTACGGAAGTTGAAGAACATGTTTGGGGGGACATCAGTGTATATACTGAAGTCACTGAGTATGAGTGCAAGAACGGGGAGGAAGACAGTGATCCTTCAGAAAACAACCTGGAGAGCACATGATGGGACCAAGGATCTAAACAGTGAGATAACAGAGGGAATCTGGAAGGAGGAGAGGTCACAGAGAGAGAGAGTGGTAGAAGGTAGATGGAAGCAGCAATAGGGAGCGAGAAGGCCAAGCCTACTTTCTCTTAGCCCAGTGTGGCTGGGTACATGGGAACAAGAGCAATCTGTGTTGGAGAGGGTAGCTGTGGATGAAATTTCTTCCTAAGAGAGCCTGTGAGCACAAGGAGATGGAAAAGTGTGAGTTAGAGAGATTGAGAGGGACAACTAGGAGGAGAGAATGTTGGCCCTGGAGTCAGTAGGACCTGAATTCAAATCTGACCTCAGCCACTTGTTAGTGTAACCATGGGCAAGTCACTTAACCCTATTTGCCTCAGTTTCCTCAACTGTAAAATGAGCTGGAGGAAATGGCAAACCACTAATACTTTTGCAAGAAAACCCCAAATGGGGTCACAGAGAGTCAGACACGACTAATTGACTAACAGCAAAGAGATGGAGAACAAAGGGCAGTTTGTTAACAGCAGAAGCAGGAGTTTGAGGAAACACAACAGAGAATGAGAAGGCAGAAGAAGCCTGGGATGGTGAGGGATTAGGGCAGAAATAGTTAGGGATGAGGCTGTGGGGCAGGTTATGAAGGGAAAAGCAATGGCTAAGCAGATGGGGGCTCTGACTCACAGAGATTAGGAGTGGAAGTTTGGTAGCCAACAGAGAGAAGGACTAGCTAAGAGACACTCCTTCTCTCCAGGTTCCCGAGATGACTGAGCACAGTGATGGCAGCGTGTCACTTCAGACTGGGGGTAGAGAGGCAGAGGGGTGTTCTGAATTAGTGACACTGATTGTTTCACCAGCCTTGCTTCTCCCTGACCATCTCCATCCATGCCTTTGTACAAAGTAGGCTCAGGAGACATGTAGTCAGAAGACTTGAGCTCAAATCCCAGTTCTCTTTCTTTTTCTTTTTAAAATCCTCATCTTCTTTCTTAGAATCTATATTAAGCATCAATTCTAAGACAGAAGAGCAGCAAAGACTAGGCAATCCGTGTTAAATGACTTGTCCAGGATCACACAGTTAGGAAGTACTTGAGGCTAGATGGGAACACAAGTTCTCCTGACCTGGAGTCTGGTACTCTATCCACTGTGCTATCTAGATGCTCTCAAATCTTAGTCCTAACAATTAAATGTCTTCTGATCCTTGCTTCTTTCTTTAGCCTTAGTTTTCAAATCTACAAAATGGGAATTATTATTCTTACTATTATATGTTCTTATTATATTATTATAATTACATAGTCTTACTATTTATTTCACAAGAAAAAACAGGATAACATTTTAAATGCTATTCTAGTATGAGCTATGCTACACTTTATGCTTGGAACAAGACCTCCCCATCCCATCTGTTAAAATCCTTTTATTTCTTTTTTTAAAACTCTTACCTTCTGCCTTAGTATCAATTCTAAGAGAGGAGCTGCAAGGGCTAGCAATTGGGGTTAAGTGACTTACCCAGGGTCACTTAGCTAGGAAGTGTATGAGGCCATATTGGAACCCAGTCAATTGGATTTGACCTGACCAGATTTGAACCCAGGGATTCCTGTTTCTAGGCCTTCTTCTCTATCTACTGGGCCACCCAGCTGTCCCAATGCCCTGCTTTTTAACTTCAAATATTTGTCTTCTCGTTTCAAACATCTAGCACACCTCTGGAGCACCACAAGTTACAGACCAATGCATGCTGATTGCTGCTTCATTTTCATATCTTCCCGCATCATGCCATATTCATACTAGGAACTTAATGCATGTTCATTAAATTGACTCCCTGATACCACCTTCACTCCTCCTCCACTTCCCTTTCAGGGGCAGCTAATGTGGCATAGTGAACAGAGTACTGTACTCTGAGTCAGTAAGACTCATTTTTCTGAGTTCAAATCTGGCTTCAGATACTTACTAGATGTGTATCCCTGGACAAGTCACTTAACCCTATTTGCCTCAGTTTCCTCATCTGTAAAATGAGCTGGATAAGGAAATGGCCAACCATTCCAGTATCTTTGCTAAAAATTACCAACTCAAATGGGGTCACAAAGAGTTGGACATGACTGTAAAGACTGAATACACTTCATTCTGTCTTGGATGCTACTGCCAAACTATTCTTAATCTTTCATGCTGGTCTTCTTTCCAATAATTTCTCTCTATGGGCCCTAAATGCCTGTCAGTCTGGATTATTCACCCTTCCTTTCACAGTCCTTCCTCTTTCTGGTCTCTGTGCTTTTTCTCACTCTATTCCCTTTGCCCTTCCTTTCTCCCTCCTACCTCTCATTCTCCACCTATGGAAAGTTGAACCATATTCTTGTAAGATTAATTTGATACAATTCAGTAAAATTCCATTAAGTTCCAGCTGTGTGTAGATCACTGTACTAGCTGCTAGGAGACTTACAGTTTAGCTAAGACATGCTCACTGCCCTCATGGGCTCTACCAATCACACATTGCCTTTTTACAGTACTTTATAACCTTTGTTTTTAAGCATCTATTTATTTATTTAGAATATCTTTCCATGGTTCCATGATTCATGTTCTTTCCCTCCCCTCTTCCCTCCCCACTCCCAGAGCTGATGAGCAATTCCTCTGGGTTATACATGTATCATTGTTCAAAACCTATTTCCATGTTATTCATATCTGTAATAAAGTGATCATTTAAAGTCAATGTAGCCATTGAACCATTGAATTATATGATTTTCTTCTGTGTTTCTACTCCCCCAGTTCTTTCTCTGGATGTGGATAGTGTTCTTTTTCATAAGTTCCTCTGGATTGTCCTGGATCATTGCATTGCTGCTAGTAGAGAAGTCCATTACATTTGATTGTGCCATAGTGTATCAGTCTCTGTACAATGTTCTCCTGGTTCTGCTCCTCTCACTCTGCATCACTTCCTGGAGGTCATTCCAGTTCCCATGGAATTTCTCCAGTTCATTATTCTTTTGAGCACAGTAGTATTCCATCACCAACATATACCACAATTTGTTCAGTCATTCCCCAATTGAAGGGAATCCTCTCATTTTCCAATTTTTTGCCATCACAAAGAGTGTAGCTATGAATACTCTTGTACATGTCTTTTTCCTTATTATTTCTTTGGGGTACAAACCCAGCAGTGCTATGGCTGGATCAAAGGGCAGACAGTCTTTTATTGCCCTTTGGGCATAATTCCAAATTGCCCTCCAGAATGGTTGGATCAATTCACAACTCCACCAGCAATGCATTAATGTCCCAACTTTGCCACATCCCCTCCAACACTTATTACTTTCCTTTGCTGTCATTTTAGCCAATCTGTTAGGTGTGAGGTGATACTTCAGAGTTGTTTTGATTTGCATTTTGTTAATTATAAGAGATTTAGAACACTTTTTCATGTGCTTATTGATAGTTTTGATTTCTTGATCGAGAAATTGCCTATTCATGTCCTTTGCCCATTTATCAGTTGGGGAATGGCTTGATTTTTTGAACAATTGATTTAGCTCTTTATAAATTTGAGTAATTAGACCTTTGTCAGAGGTTTTTGTTATAAAGATTTTTTCCCAATTTGTTGCTTCCCTTCTAATTTTGATTTCATTGGTTTTATTTGTACAAAAAGTTTTAAATTTAATGTAATCAGAATTATTTATTTTACATTTTTAATATTTTCTAACTCTTCCTTGGTCTTAAAATCTTTCCTTTCCCAAATATCTGACAGGCAAACTATTTTATGTTCACCTAATTTACTTATAGTTTCCTTATTTATATTCAAGTCATTCACCCATTCTGAATTTATCTTGGTATAGGGACTCAATGTTGTTTTGATTTGCATTTCTCTAATTATGAGATATTTAGAACACTTTTTGATAGTTCTGATTTTACCTCTGACAAAGGTCCAATTTCTCAAATTTATAAGGAGCTAAGTCAATTGTACAAAAAAATCAAGCCATTCCCCAATTAACAAATGGTCAAGGAACAGGCAGTTTTCAGATAAAGAAATCAAAACTTTACAACCTTCTAAGTAAAATCTCCCATCTAATGATATCTAATTTCAATTCAGTGCTGGAAGCTTTTATTAAACACCTACTATTTGCAAGTCACTATGTTAGGTGATAGCAATGCAAAGACAAAACAAACATAGTTCCTGCCTCAAGGATATTATAGTCTATTGGGGAGGGATAAGACATATATACAAGATAAGTAAATGCAAAATGATTGGAGGAGGGAGAAAGTACTGTTGTTATCCAACTGTTTCCATCTTGTCTGAATCTTCCTGACCCTATTTTGGATTTTCTTAGCAAAGATACTGGAATGGTTTGCCATTTCCCTTCTCCAGAAAATTTTACAGCAGTACAACAAATTTGCAAGGCATTGTGTTGGGTGACAACAATGCAAAGACAAAGTAAAAAAAAAAACAAAAAACAATTCCTACTTTCAAGGAGTCTACAGTCTAATGGGGAGGGATACACCACATACACAAGATAAATAAATTCAAGATAATTTGGGGAAGGGGAAAAGAAGAAAGGCTTCTCTGGAATCTGAGTTGAGCCTTGAAGGAGGCTAAGAAGTCTAAGTGATCAGGAGTCATCTTGAAGAGATCAGTGTCAGACAAGTAATGGTGGCCAAAGCCAGACAGCAAAGGATTGGGAAAGGAGAAGGAGGTGACAAAGTGGAAGCCATGATCATAGCCATCTTTTTTTCTTGGAGTTTGACTTTGAAAAGGAGGAGAATTATAGGAAAATGTTTAAGGTCATGGCGGGATCAAGTGAAGATTTGCTGTACACTATATCCCATAAAGGAGGTAGGACAGGTATTGCTCATATGAATGTTAGGGAAATGGAGTCACAGGGTGGAGAAGTGATTTATCTCAAGGTCACAAGGCTTATAAACAGAACTAGAAACCAGATCTCCCAACTGGGCCCATTGTTTATTCTTCTATACCTCAAGTCTCTCAGCTTTTACAGAGCAAATAATCCAAATCCTTTGTTTTCTATGAAGCCTTCATTGACCACTTAAGAAAGAAATAATTTCTTCTTGCCTCTGCAGCCCTGTGGGCAATGAGGTCATGGAGTAGATATAATGTTGGGCCTAGAGTCAAGAAGACTCATCCTCTTGAGTTAAAATTTGACTTCATAAACTGACTAGCAGTGTGATCTTGGCCAAGTCACTTAATTCTGTTTGCTTCAGTTTTTTCATCTATAAAATGAGTTGGAGAAGGAAATGACAAACCATTCCAGTGTCTTTGAGAAGAAAATCCAAATGGGGTCATGAAGAGTTGGACACAACTGAAAAATGACTGAAGAACAACAAATGGATGTTTATAACCTTTTGTTTGTGTCACTATGTTGGCACTTATATTCCCTAACATTTTAGTTATTTGTGTATGTATTTTATCTTTCCTCCTAGACAGTAAGTTTCTTGAAGATGAGGACTTCATCTTCTCTTTCTTGATACACACTCTCCATCAATTTCTGTCCTTACGGAGACCCAACTAACATAGGAAAAGGTGACTGGCAATGTTAGATTTTGAGTAATAAGGGGAAGGGGAGAGGAAGAGCTCATTGTGGGTAGAAATCAAGCAAAACTTCACAGAGAGCTGTGGAACTTGAGATTTCCTTGAAGGGAGTTTGTTTGGTAATGTGAAAGCACCAGCATCAGAGTCAAAACATCTGAGTTTAAGTACACTCTGGCACATGCTTCCTGTGTGACTTTGGGGGAGTCATTTCCTCTCCCTTGGTTTCAGTTTCCTCATATGTGAAAAAGGAGGGAATCAGACTGGATGATCTCTGAGGTACCATTAGCTCTATAATCCTAAAATCTACAGGGAAATAAGTAGAATTTCAAAGCAGCTGAGACTCAGCCTTCTGAAATCACTTTATTTTCTTAGCATTCAATTTTCTTCTCTGAAAAATTCAGGCATTGGATTAGATAATCTCTCAGGTCCCTTCTAGTTCCCAGTCTTATGATGTCCTTTCTTCTAGTTGGTGGATCCTCTGTTCACACACATGAAGAGGGAGGCTAAGAAGGAAAGGAAACCAAGTACAATAGGACCATTAACATAGAGGCAGAAAGGATATTAAGAGTCATCATATCCAACTTTATCATTTAAGAGATGAAGAAATTGGGGCAACTAGCTGGCTCAGTGGATAGAATGTCTGACCTGTAGACAGGGATCCTGGGTTCAAATATGACCTCAGACACTTCCTAGCTGTATGACCCTGGGCAAATTACTTAATCTCTAAAACAAAAGATAAGGGTTAAAAAGATAAGGGGGGGGGGGGAAGCTGGGTAGCAGGGTAACTCAGTGGATTGAGAGCTAGGCCTAGAGATGGGAGGTCCTAGGTTCAAATCTGGCCTCAGCCACTTCCTAGCTGTGTGACTCTGGGCAAGTCACTTGACCCCCATTGCCTAGCCCTTACCACTCTTCTGCCTTGGAGCCAATACACAGTATTGACTCCAAGATGGAAGGTAAGGGTTAAAAAAAAAAAGATACAGCCAAAAAATATTTAAGGTAGGATTTGAATAGAAGTCTTTCTGACTCTTAAGTCCAATGTCTGCTATCTGACTTGGAGTGGGGAGACAGGAGAGAAACACTGGTCAAAGGGAAGAGGGATGATGGTCCTGAGTGGTCATGAGGAATCAGAGGCTCTGGTAGCAGCAGGAAATTCTAAGCTGTGCCCTGAGGTCAATGCTTTTAGAAGGCTTTGCAAAGAAATCTTCAGAGAATGCCGTAGTTCCTTCCCACAGTCAGCTGCCTGCCATCTTTAAAGAGCAAGAGCCTCTTAGCAGCTGTTACCTAGCAACTGGGGGATGGGGTGGTGTCCCTACTTTGCAAGTAAATACATTCCCGATTTTGACTTCCTGTCATGGCAGCTGGGCTGTCAGTGGGCAATGGCCATTTCCACCCTGCTCTGATCTATGCTGAACTCACTAAAAAGCAATGCTGAGCGGGGATGCATTGCCTTTCCCTTCCCATTGGGGTCTGAATCAATCAACTTACAAGTGTGCAAAGGTTTTACCATGTTTCTGTGCTCAGTAGTGTGGAGGGACAAGAAAAGAATAAGCCAGAGTCTATGACCTTAAGGAAAGAGCCCTGGATTTGGAATCATAGGATTTTAGATCTAGAGTTAGAAGAGTCCTCAAAGGCCATTTAGTTCACCTCTTCTCTCCCTCCTCCCCCAATTTTATAGATGAGAAAACTTTGATCTAGAGAATTGAAGTGACTTGTCCAAAGTCACACAGCTGAAACAGAGTAATAACAGAACCAATATTTAAATCTGGGTCCTCTGACTTGCTAGAACAATTTTCACTATACTACATATATAGTTGAGTCAGAAGACCAAGATTGGAATCCTAAATCTGTGATTTACTCTCCGTATGACCTTGGACAAGTCACTTCACCTCCCTAGGACCTAGTATTCCCTGTAAAATTCAGGCATTGGACTAGAGAATCCCTCAGGTCTCTTTCAGCCCCATATCATTTGATCTCCTTACATTGATATATATGTATATACATCTATATATCTTCATATATATAAAATAAAACAATGAGAAAATCATGAAGGGTTAAATTGAATGTAACAATATTTTAATAACATTGGACGAAAGGGTTGTCCTTTAATGAATCCATGGAACTTGATTTCATCTCTATTCATTAAGTGATTACTCAAATCTTTTGGTTCCACTTCCTCTTGATCTTTGATACTCTGTTATCTACTTGGGATATATGATAATGGGATTAAGGTTTAGGTAGAATCAGAAAGGAGTTAAATTAGACCCATGAAAAATATCACATTTTATATTAATTGTTCTTGACATTCATGTGTTAGTAGTGGGTTTCTAATAGACAACAGTTTTCATGTGGACAGCAAATTCTCTTCTATTCTTATTCTATATGTATCTATTTTGCATATTCACAGTTCATAAACAAGTCATGAGTACAGAACTGAGTCAAAAGCTTTGCAAGAAATAATAAAGTCATATAAATGTTATAACACTTTCAGGTGGTAATTACCAAATGGATAATAAATTGCTCATTAGATCCCATGAAGCTTTTTGGCATACTCTATTTGCTTCTCAGGCAAGTATTACTTTCTTATATGTATTGGATTTTTGGTGAGCAATTATATGGCATACACAGATGTAACTAGCCTATATTTGGAGGAGGCTCTAGCATTCTATTTTTTGTGTTATAGTTATGCGATGTCTTTTGTAAAGAAACATATGGTCAGGATCAGCTAGGTAGCATAGTGAATAGAGCACCAGATCTGAAGACAGAAGGACCTGGGTTCAAATATGACCTTAGGTACTTCTTAGCTGTGTGATCCTGAGCAAGTCACATAACCCCAGTTACCTAGCCCTTGCCACTGACTTCTGTTTTAGCATGATACTAAGGCAGAAAGCAAGGGCTTTAAAAAAAGGAAAAGAAAGAAAAACAGGGTCAAACTTCTCCCTAAATTGAAATAGGTAAAACAATAATAGTAACAAATATCGATATAGTGTTTTAAGGTTTCCAAAGAAAATTACATAGCCCTGTGATGTAGGTGCTATTATTTTTCCCATTTTGTAGACAAGGAAATTAAGGCTGAGAGAATTTAAATAATTTGTTCACAGTCACACAACTAGTAAGCAGCTGAAATAGGACTCAAACTTATAATCTAATGAATTTTCCACTGGGTCATCTAGCTGCCTCTACATGCTTTGCTAATAATTCATGTGCCACTGTGAAGCAATCGAGCCAATAATTATGGAGCTTATTCAAACTTGCTACTTTCAAGTTTGGCAGAAAAGCCAGCGCTTCAATCACCTCCTTTGATTTAACTGTTCTGTTATTCATTATATTAATTGTGCACAAGCTTTCTCTTTATCATTTGATCCAATTTGCATTTTTGTTGTGTTGGGCTTCTTGGGACCAGAAATTTTCCATTTCCTCCTTCCAGGGTTCTCTCTCTCTCTCCTCTAATTTCTTTGCTTCTCAGTTTTTGACAGGAGTTGAATTCTTTTCTTTTTCTTTTTTTTTTGTGTAGCTTTCACTCCTTGTATCAACTTAAACTTTTGACTTTTGCTTTCCATAGTCAATTAAAGTAATATACTATTTCTGATTGCTATTTTCATCATTCTTCCATGTTCATTTTTCTGTGCCTTTCAGTGCTATGACCTTCAAAATTTTTTTTTCCTGAGCATATCAGCTAGAAATTGTTGCAAACTTACAATATCTTTAGTTTTCATTGCCCTTTGCACCTTTTACAGGGGCCATAATGACACCCCAAATCCCTGCTGTTCATCACCTTAGTTGGCATTTCTCTGCTTTGTCATTCTCTGCTTCTCCCCTTCTCCTTGCCAGCATGGCTTGATAAAGAGTTGCCATTGAGGGGACTATTAACATTATTGGGGTGGTGGTATTCTTATTGAGAGATGGTTTTATGGAATGACATAGACAAGAGTCACAATGAAGAGGGAGGCATGAATGACTTTGGTCTGAATTGCTGGAGAGTGCCCACACTGATAAGTCCACAGAACTTGCAATATTCAGGGATAAATGTAGAATGAGGCCAGGCATCAGATACTGAGAGAATCCTGACAACCAGAGGCCATTCCCTATCCTCTCCCCAGTTGGCTGTCCCTCCAAGTCTCTTCCCACCTCCTTCTTCTCTTCTAGTGTTGTCACCTCCTTCTCAGTTAATCCCCAGGCAGATCCCAGAGTCTCCTTGCTCTTTTTGTCAACATAGCAAGGATGCTACAGGATACAGAATAGAAAGAAGTCACAGGTGGTACCTTGCCTCAAACCATAGAGGGAATGGCCCTGCTGCACATTGGCTGCTATGAGGAGTTAAAAATAGAAACAGCAGAGTCCTTGGGCACAGCCTGAAGGGTTAAAGGGAGCACAAGGATGGAAAGGGAGCTGGTGCATCTTGAGAGAATCAGCCCAAAGTGTACAGCGAGAGGCAACAAGTGGTGAGTGTAAATTGGGTGTAGGAAGGTAGGTGGAGGTAAAGAAGTTTAGTAGGAGTGACCAATTGATGGGGAGCAGTAATGCAGCTATGGTACAATCCCCTTTCTCTGGTTCTGTCCAGGATCCTTCTCTCTAAATCATAGCCAGCAATGTTTGTGCTGGGGGAAACTTGTGAACTCTGGCTGCTGAAGGAGGAAGTGAGCCTTTGGCAAAAATATGTTATTAATGTTAACAACCAACTTTCCAGAAAAAAATATACATAGTTACATTTAATCTGCATCATTAACACTTTCTCCATCACTTTCTTAATTCTAGATAATCACGAAAACAATAAACCATGCCCAAATTTGTAGTGTTTGCCAATTTCCATGGTATAAATGTCCATGCTGAAAATTTAACAATTGGCTCTTGGGTGCTGGTGAAAGCACACTCCTGACCTTAGGTTATCATGAATCCTCATCTGGGAGGAGAAGCCAGGAAGGAAGGAATGGGAGTCAGGTCAACAGGGGCATGATTCCCAGGGAGAACGATATGCTAGAGCTTCTTTTAATTAGTTATTCTTTCTACCAACCTATGTGCCCATTTACCCATTTACATACATTTTTCATGAGAATAATCTGTGTGTGCTTTGGGGATCCTTGATGAGGGCATTAGTAGGGAATAGGTAGGACCTTCAAAAGAGATAATCTATATTAGGACACGTTTTTGTTATTATGCAGTTGATTGAAAAGTATAGAGAATACAAGATATACTGTACTTGCTGCTTGTTAACTATTAAAAAAAATGTTTACTTAAGCAGAGGTAAATGCTTTTTTAAAAGCTCTCTTCCAGAAGTTACCTATTACCCATATATTGGTATTTTATAAGAATTAATGAAAACAGAGATGGCCTTCTTCAATAATTCTACTCTGATAATTAATAACAGACATGGCTTAAAACAAGGAGATCTATACTCACTGAAGGGTTTTTATCATGGTCCTGGAAGAGAGAGAGAGAAATCTATAATATCATATTATAAAGAGGAGAGTCCCAAACAAAGGGCATTTTCTAAATATGGTGGGTCCTCTAGATGTTCTTGTTTGAGGATGACACATGGATGGCTTCTTCAATTCCTATAGCATTTCAGACTCGGACAAACAAAATCTATAGACATAAAAATGAGTTTGGTTTAACCATTTACATAGAAAAAAACAAGTGGATGAAAAATGTCTACTGTTTAGGTTACAGTATTCAATTAGTACATGGCACATAGAGCTCTTCCACCAGCATATTTATACTAGTATAAAATATAGGACAGACACTACATTTGGTCCTAGGACCACTGATCTAAAGGGACCGTAGAAACCTCTGAGTCCAATTTCTTCATTTCAAAGTCAAAAAAAATTGAGGATCAAGTAGATTAAGTGATTTAAGCTCATAGATTTAAAGTCGGCAGAAGCCTTAGAGGTCTTTGGAGTTGGAGGGTAAAATAGAAATGAAAAGAACCCACAGATCATCTCTTGAAGGAGACTCCAAGATGAAAACTCACAGGAACATTAGAGTTAAGTTTTATAGCTCCCAGGTTGAGGAGAACATACTACAAGTAACTAGAAAGAAAAGATCTAATCTCCTAATTTGAAAGATGGAAAAACTAAGGAACCGAAACTTTAATGATTTGCCCAGTGGCACAACTGATAAGTTTCTGAGACTGGATTTGAACTCAGGTTTTTCACAGTCCAAGTTCAGTGCTCTATCACCTGTAAAGAGCAATCAGTTGGGCTCAGAATTACCAAAAACAATTGGAGGAAAGTGAACTATATTGCCTTTGAAAATTTGCAAATCTCTTTTAATGTACCTAAAATTTTCCCTTAGAGATTCATTTGTTTTAATACTAATGTTTTATCAGTTGTTATAGGACTTCAAGTTACATAGATAGTCACACAGTCTGAAAAATGAAAAAATATATAATATATATAAATAAATATATATAATAAAAAATATATAATATATTGTATGGAGGGAAATGCAGAAATATATGGTAGGTGGGAGTAGGATACAACATCTAAATAAGAAACTACAAAGAAGCTTAGAATACAGACATCATCAAAAATACATAAATCAAGGGACAACTAGATGGCTCAGTGGATGGAGAACCAGGCCTGGAGATAGGAGGTCCTGGGTTCAAATGTGGCCTCAGACACTTCCTAGTTGTGTGACCCTGGGCAAGTCACTTAACCCCAATTGCTTAGTCCTTACCACTCTTCTGCCTTGGAACTAATCAATACATAGTATTGATTTTAAGATGGAAGGTAAGGGTTTAAGGAAAAAGAATCATGGAGTCCAAAAAAGTATGAATAAAAATGTCAAAAGGATGGTCACATGGCAAGAAGTAGGGATAATTGATGGACAGCTCATGGGTTCCTTTAGTATCCTTACATTGTAAAGAGAAAATAAAGCTCTGAGCACATAGGGTTGACTGCCTGATCTGAAGTAAGTACCCGGACAAGAATGGAGTAAACATGAATGGATTCTGCATCTTTGGAGTGAAAGTCCACATTTGGAAGAATTAAGGATTTTTCCTACATAGTTGCTGAGCTTAATTTTTTTTTTTACTACCAAAGAATTATGAGTGCCATCAATGCTCTACCATTTTAGCTGCCTGTAGCAAAGTCCCAGCTGCTCTGCCCTGGTTTTGTTTTTCTGAAGATATCCTAGTTGTGGTATGCTTTCGTGGGAGTTTTTATCAGTCTAGAGTCCTGGGTCGTGCTGTTCCACAATCCACACACAGATTTCACTAGAATTAGACCATTAAATAATGAAAGCTGTGACCAGTGCCAGCCTAGTGATACCTGTCAGAAGGATACCAGCTGAGCTCACTCCTGATTTCTCATCCCTAGAGAATGGATTCTACGGGAGAGCCCTGGGACACACAATCCTCGGGTGCCTGATCCTTGAAGCCCCTCACTGGGTCCAAATCTCTCTTGGTAATGGCCTGTATGGAGTGCCATGCTCCAGCAGTGATGTGTGGGTTTCTTATAAACACATTATTCACAGATAATGGCTTCAGATTAAAGTTTCTACAGCAATTAAATTACTGGCTCCTATCCAAAAGGCCAACTGGGATTGGAACTCCTGCTTGTGTCTATGGAGGGCTTATTTGCCACTTATTCCAAGGCCAGTCTATACTCTGCTTTAATGCCCTTGTCCTAGGCAGAGGTCTTTAATTCTCTTTGGGTCAGGAAGCAATTCCCATTAGACCTTTTATGTCTAAGACATCTAAGACTATTCTTTGATAACAGAGGTTAGGATTCGGGGATCTTCATGGAAAGATTCTGTCTTGGAATCCTATCTATTTAATTTCTCCTTGGCCATGTTGTCATTAGTCATTGGCATTTCATTATCTTCTAGCTATTTGGAATGGGATCATATTAATGTGGTGTAGTAGATCCTTGGACTGGGAGTGAGCAACAACTTTCCTAGACTAGTGATTTAACTTCTCAGCCTCAGTTTTATCATCATCATCATCATCATCATCATCATCATCATCATCTTCACTATGACTACTACTACTGCTACTACTAGTTATTATTGTTCTGCTGCTTCTCTTAACCTATTTCCATCTTACTTCAGTTTCTGGAAAAGGGTAGGAGGAAGAGAAGGAAGACAAGAAGGAGATAAATGATAGATCTGGGAGGGAACTTAAAATTATCTAGGCTAGAAATGCTTCAGCCTTTTTCCCCCAAAACTCTTATCTTCCATCTTAGAATCAATACCATGTATTGGTTCCAAGGCAGAAGAGCAGTAAGGGCCAGGAAATGGGGGTTAAGTGACTTGCCCAGGGTCATACTGCTAGAAAGTGTCTGAAATCAGATTGGAATGTATAGCCTCCTGTCTCCAGACCTGGTTTTCTATCCACTAAGCCACCTGGCTTCCCCCTTAACCATTTGGGGGGGGGTGTCATTCACCTTGTTGGCCATCTTTCAAATTGAATCCTTAGGTTATTATTTTTGAAAATGTAAACAAAATTATCTTATTACTCAGAATTGCATTTTAAATGTGTAAAAGAAAATACACAAGATTAAAAAGGAAAGCAGTTATTTTGAAGCAAATATGGAATTCCACCCCACCCCCATCTTTGTTTGCAAATCCTAGGTTAAGAACTCTCTCATTTTACTTATAAAGAAATTGGGACTCCAAAAGGCAAGATGACTTAGTCAAAATCACATATACTTTCCACATTTCAGGGATCTGTGATTTCCATAATCAATACTTCCATCAAAATCTCTTGTGACCTCTCTACAACCTAGTAGCAACTGTGGGAGTTGCTGTCCTGAAAAATTCAATTCCATGCAGTCAAGCTTGTGAGAGGACTGTCCATCTTAGAGCTAGGATGTTCCTTGGATGGTTGACTGACCGTCCATTGCCAGGCCTATACTTGAAGCATTTCTAGCTTGGTAGAACTGATCTGAATTTATACACTGCTGGGAGGGCCTTTGAAAGCTCCATGTCATCTCTAAGTTTGATGAAGACGTTGGAGGAAGACTGATATAGATCTCAGGTCACATAGGTAGGAAATAATAGAGATGGAACTGGAACTCGAGTCTTCTGAGTTTTTCCATTGCCTTTTTAGTTCTCAGGAAAAGGGGTAGCAACTAGATCATGAGACTGGATTAGGAGATAGCTCTAAGTTATTAAACAGGTTGGAACTTTTCATTGAAATGCAGACCTGTCCCATAAACAGGGGCAACACTCTCAACAGTTCTCAGACATGTCATAGGGGCTTGGAATGTAGACGGTGAGATATGCATCCTGCCTCAGAGAGAGCCAAGGAGCAGGCATGGTGAGGGGTAGACAATAGTGGATTTGGAGTCAGAGAATTTTAGTCCAAGGCCTGGATCTGCTGTTTACTAGCAGTGTGGCTTTAGGCAAGTTACCTAAACTCTTTGGGCATCCCTTGTAAAATAAGGAGGTTAGACAAGATCATCTCTAAGGTCCCACTAGTTCTAAATCCTATCTTCTAGGAGGAGAGAAATAATGACTTGCAGCTTTGCTAGATGAGCCATAGGAGGAACATTACAGAGAGAAAGTGAACAAGATCTTTCTTTTCCTCCCTTCCTTCCTTCCTTCCTTCCTTCCTTCCTTCCTTCCTTCCTTCCTTCCTTCCTTCCTTCCTTCCTTCCTTCCTTCCTTCCTTCCTTCCTTCCTTCCTTCCCTCCTTCCCTCCTTCCCCCCTTCCCCCCTTCCCCCCTTCCCCCCTTCCTCCCTTCCTCCCTTCCTTCCTTCCTTCCTTCCTTCCTTCCTTCCTTCCTTCCTTCCTTCCTTCCTTCCTTCCTTCCTTCCTTCCTTCCCTCCTTCCCTCCTTCCCTCCTTCCCTCCTTCCCTCCTTCCTTCCTTCCTTCCTTCCTTCCTTCCTTCCTTCCTTCCTTCCTTCCTTTCCTCCTTCCTTCATTCCCACCTTCCCTCCTTCCCTCCTTCCTTCCTTCCTTCCTTCCTTTCCTCCTTCCTTCATTCCCACCTTCCCTCCTTCCCTCCCTCCTTCCTTCCTTCCTTCCTTCCTTCCTTCCTTCCTTCCTTCCTTCCTTCCTTCCTTCCTTCCCTCCTTCCCTCCCTCCTTCCTTCCTTCCCTCCTTCCCTCCTTCCCTCCTTCCCTCCTTCCCTCCTTCCTTCCTTCCTTCCTTCCTTCCTTCCTTCCTTCCTTCCTTCCTTCCTTCCTTCCTTCCTTCCTTCCTTCCTTCCCTCCTTCCCTCCTTCCCTCCTTCCTTCCTTCCTTCCTTCCTTCCTTCCTTCCTTCCTTCCTTCCTTCCTTCCTTCCTTCCTTCCTTCCTTCCTTCCTTCCTTCCTTCCTTCCTTCCTTCCTTCCCTCCCTCCCTCCTTCCTTCCTTCCTTCCTTCCTTCCTTCCTTCCTTCCTTCCTTCCTTCCTTCCTTCCCTCCTTCCCTCCTTCCCTCCTTCCCTCCTTCCTTCCTTCCTTCCCTCCCTCCCTCCCTCCCTCCCTCCCTCCCTCCCTCCCTCCCTTCCTTCCTTCCTTCCTTCCTTCCTTCCTTCCTTCCTTCCTTCCTTCCTTCCTTCCTCCCTTCCTTCCTTCCTTCCTTCCTTCCTTCCTTCCTTCCTTCCTTCCTTTCTTCCTTCCTTCCTTTCTTTCTTCCTTCAAACACATTTCTTAATACAGATATGTCTAATAGCTTCACATGTTTCTGTAGATGGATATTTCCCCTAAAGTCGATGTGCTTGCCAGTAGAGGTTAAATATTTCTTCTTTTATTTACTTCTCTGAAAGCTGTAGCTGTTTTATTGAGTGAGATTCAGCGTGCTACAGTCTGTCTTGAACTCCCTGCTAAAAGAACTGGAGACTTGTGGGGCAGGGAGGGGAATCAATTATTCCTCACTAGCCCCACTCTCATCTTCCTGGAGAAGCACTGGTAATAAGATGATCAACCATCTTTCAAGAGATTAGAGGTACAGCAGTGTACACTCACCCAGGATGTTAGGGCCAGCACTCTGATGGTCAGGGCCAGCCGGTTAAGAAGTATAATAAAATGGGGAAGCAAAAAGAAGTCCATCTCAGATAAACTAAATCTCTCCTTCTTTGGGAACTGAATGAGTACATTATCCCAAAATTAGTCTCAGCAGTTGATCCATGAAAGGTGTGTGGGCCCCTATAATCCAACAAATCAGACTATTAACTGGCAGCTACCAAAATACCAAACTGTAATTTGGATGCTTTACAGTGGTAGGTTGTTGTTGGAGCTTTATTGATCACTGTGTTTGACCTACTGAGGAGTTAGCCAGAGCATCCCCCTGGCCCAATCCAATTTTGTTAATCTTGCAAGTATCTAGATGACTGTCAACAGTTCCGGGTATCTTTTCATTGTTTGTTTGTTTGTTTGATTGTTTTCTTCTATACATCCCATCCCTCAGCCACATCCCTTTCTCCTTACAGACGCATTTGGGGGTCAACCAAATTCCTTCTTGAAAGTAAAGTTTCTAGCCTGCTGGTATATTCCGCTTCTCTATATTTCTAATGTTCTTTGGATGTCTTTACTACCAAATTTCCAGCTTTGTCCATTCCATTAGAAGTCTCTGAATGTCTGATTCATGTTATTCTTGTCAGAATTTTCATATGGCATAGCTTCTACTAACCCTGACTCCCATTCTGAATCCCCAACTCTATTTTCTTTATCTATCAAAAGCTTAAGCAATCTTTTGAATGCCCATATCCACCCAGTTAGAGACAATAAATCCTGGAATACAGCAATCTTTGAAAAATCAAAATTATGGTGAGAAAGATATGTATGCATAGGCTATGAAGAGGCCACGACATTTTTTCAATGACCTACTCTCCCTGCCCCAGTTACCTTATATTTATTTTGTATGTTGTATTTGCTGTGGTTTAATTATTTCAGTCATGTCTGGTTAACTCTGTTTGGAGTTTTCTTGACAAAGAGATTGGTTTATCACTTCTTTTTCCAACTTATTTTACAGATGGTGAAACTGAGGCTAACAGGGTTAAGTGACATGCCCAGGATCACTCAGCTAAGAAATGCCACAGACTGAATTTAAACTCATGAAGCTGAGTCTTCCTGAGTTCAGTTCAGGGCCAGTACTCTGTCCACCACACTACCCAACTGCCCTAGCTGTATTTATATAGTGACTTCAAAACCAGGGAAGGAAAAAACTGTGAAGCGACAGAACTATTACAAAGTCCATAGTTACCTAGCTGATCAATTAGTCTGACACCTCTTTGCAAGGGCTTTTCTGGGTTTACTCCATTTGTCCCCTTCTTTACTGTATGTCTTCTCCTAAGAACTCACATTCTCTTGGATGTAGAATAGAATTTGGATCTGGAGCCAAAGGGCATGAGTGTGAGTCCTACCTATATCATAGATGACTTGTGTGACTCTGAGTAAGTCACTTCCCTTCCCAGTTTCTTCAACTGCAAAAGGATATGGTTGCACTCTGATTTCTAAGGTCCTTGCCAGCTCAAAATCTTAGAAATTCAATTTTTATTAGACACATTTTTACATTGATTTGTAAGCATTTTAAAGTCTTTATCACAAGTACCCTAAGGCAGGGAATCTAGTTTTTTATATGATAATAATCCCAGGCATTTGATTGGCCCTTTGTACTTTTCAAAGTATCCTTCCCATTTCTTAGCTTATAACACCCCTGTGAGACTGGCAGGGTAGAACTATTATCTTCATTTTATTGATATAAAACTCGGACATAGAGAGAGAACCTGGCTTTGCCTTAGGACATACACACAGTGCATTACTAACGGCAGAGCCAGAGCCAGAATTTGGGTGCCCTGTGCCCCAGGTCTAGTTTGTTTTAAATGTTAACACCTACAAGTGATCTTTCTTGCTCACAGTTTAATATGTTTATCAGCTCCCTGTCCCCAAACCAGGGAGCGACTGGTCCTAAGAACCAAAGAGAAGAGGAGTCCATCCAGTCATAGCTAAAAAGTGACATCTAAATCCCAGACTCAGAAACAGGTCCTTTTGTGGGCAGGATGTTACTAATTTAACAGGACCTGGCTTAAACTATGAGAACAAAATGGAGCTAAGGAGAATTCTTGTCTGTCTTATGAGTTTTATATGATTTTCAGTTTAGAACTAAAAAAGACCTTGAAACTCATCTATCTTTGCATCCCTCCCTCAAATTTTAGATCAGGAAACTGGGAATTCATTTGGATCTTTCACTGCCCACACTTCCCCACTGTGTTCCAGCCCAGTTGGCCCCTCTGATATTGCAGCCCAGTGGGGGAAGCAGATCGGAGAGGTGGGAGATGGACTGAACAATCAGCTCGCTACCATCAAGCTGGCAATCAGGGCACTAATCAGAATGTTCTTGAAATAGAACCAACTGGATACAAGAAGCCCAGAACAGGATTTGTATAGCGTTAATCAGACGGAGACAATTTTAGATACATAGAAACAAGAGCTTATTGTCAGCCCAAGGGGCTCTGCAGAACTACTCTGGTGGGGCTGCCAGCCCAGGGCTTGGGGGAAAAAATCTATTCTGGGGGGAAAGAGAGATCATATTTCCTTAATCCTGAGCTATTGGGGAGAGCTGAGAGGATTCAGAAAGGAACCCTTTATATCCCCATAAGGGTGTCTGTTATATTCAACCTCTTAAAACCTCAGTTTTCCTCATCTGTAAAATAGGGATAATAATACTTTCATCACCCAAATCAAAAAGATTTTAGGGGAACAATGCTTTGCAAACTGAAAAGTGATTTTAAAATGTGATCTAGTATAAATGATAATGAGAGGCAGCATGGTGAATTGAACAGTCATGAGTCTTAGAGTCAGGAAGACTTGGATTCAAGACTTGCTTCTGACATATACTAGCTATGTAACTAAAAGTATTGCCCTAGGAAACCCTCCAAGACCCAGAATCACTGAACATTTACTTACATTTATTTATAGAGATTGATTCCAAATCCCTCACCTCATAGATCTGACCTCAAATTGTCATAATAGCAATACTAGCTCGCATTGCCTACCCATTGGTGTCAAACTCCAATGGAAACAGATCGCTATGACTGCATGTTGGCTTATAAAACCACAAATTAACATCATCTATATTTTATGGCATTTTAATGAATTTTATTAATCCTTTTTTAATTGTATTTTAATCTGGTTTGGGCTGTGGCCCACAGGATTGAATTCAATCTTCTAATTTAGCCTGAAACTCAAGGACCTGAATAGCCTGGTCCCAAGCTGCTAAAAATCTTTATTTTTCACAATATGGCATACTGGAAAGAGCCCTATTTTTAGAGTCAGAGGGCCTAGGTTCCAGTCCCAATTTTGCTAATTACTATTTGTGCATCTTTTGGTAAGTCATCTGATTTCTGCCAGCCTCACTTCCCTTAACTTTAAAATGAGAGGGGTTCCATTAGATGGCCTTTTCTTTATCCCTTCTAACTCTAAATCTATGATTTTTATAGCCCCTTTGATCCAATCTAAATTGAACTCTGTTCTGTTCCTGGAATGGTATATGTGTTCTTGCCTTTGCTCACTGTCCACAATTCTCTCTCTTCTCTCTTCTTTCTACCCAACTAAGCCCTACCCATCTTCTTTTTTTTAAACCCTGACCTTGTCTTAGAATCAATACTGTGATTGGTACCAAGGCAGAAGAGCAGTAAGGGCTGAGCCTTGGGGGTCAAGTGACTTGCCCAGGGTCACATATGCAGGAAATGTCTGAGGTCAGATTGGAACCAGGATCTCCTGTCTCTTGGCCTGGCTCTCTATCCACTGAGCCACCCAGGGACCCTGCTATCCATCTTTTAAGGCTCATTTCAAGTCTTCTATTTTTCATGAACATTTCTTGACTACCCTAGATCAAAGACTTGTCTTCCATTAAATTCTTTAGCACTTCTTAGCTGGACAAACTTATTACTTTTCATTTACTCACTTGTTTTGTTCATTTTCTTTCCTTATCTTGTCTCACTGCTGGACTATAAGCTCCTTGAAGTTACAGATAGTGTCTTATATTTCTCAGTATCCAGCATGGTGTCTAGCAGACAATAGCTAACTAGTAAAGATTTAGAGTTGAGGAGTCATCATTTAGTCATTTTTCAGTCATGCCTGACTCTTTGTGACCCCATATGGGGCTTTCTTGGCAAAGATACCGGAGCAGTTTGCCTTTTCTCTTCCAGCTCATTTTACAGACAAGGAAACTGAGGCAAATAGGATTAAGTGACTTGTCCAGGGACACACAGCTACAAAGTGCCTAGGGCCAGATTTCAGCTCAGAAGAGGAATCATCCTGACTCCAAACTATGCACTCTGTCATGACATGTGAATAATTCCAGGAGTGAACTGAGAAGAGAAAAAAAAAAGACTTTTGGGGGGAAGTATAGGATGAACTTCCTAAGAATTCAATGGCAGGACAGGCATAAGATAGACTCTAATCTAGCTGAGAATCTATAATGGCCAAGTTACATGCCCATCCTAACAAAGCTGGTCCCTTACCACAGTGGAAGAGAAATGGTGAACTACGTTTGTGAGCCCCCTTCCCTAGTAATGAAGACATTCCTCAGGTCTGGAGGGCTTAGAGAAGGCACCCAAAGGCACCATTCCATAGTGGAAAGACTCTTGGACTTAGAAGCAGAAAACTTGGGTTTTCAGCATGGGTTATTAGCTTATGTTACCTTGGACAATTCACTTCCTCCTTTGGTTCCCTTTTTCCTGCTTTCTTAAATGAGGATGTTGGACTGACTCTAGCAGAGGATCTTAATCTCCTTTGTGTCCTGGCCCCCGTGGGCATTCTGGTGAAGCCTATGGTCCTCTTCTCAGAATCACGTTTTGTTTTTAAACCTTTACCGTCTGTCTTCAAGTCAGTACTCTATATTGGTTCTAAGACAGAAGAGCGGTAAGGGCTTAGGCAAATGGAGTTAAAGTGACTTGCCCAAGATCACACAGGTAGGCAGTGTCTGAGGTCAAATTTGAACCCAGGACTCCCATCTCCAGGTTTGACTCTCTGTCCATTGAGACACCCAGTTTCCCACTCAGAATCATGCTTTTAAAAGCATAAGATGAAATAAGCCAACCAGTTATCTTGAAATATCATTGTCAAAATATTTAAAAACAAGTTTTAAAATCCCAGGGTTAAGAATGTGTCGACTAGATGATCTCAAAGGTCCCTTCCAACTCTTCCATTTTGTGATTTAAGAACTTGATTGGACTCAATTTACCAGAGAGAGGCAGTCTGGCAGAATGGTTTGAGAGCTCATCTCAGTGTTGATATAATCTGGGTTCAAATCCTGCCTCTGATTCATATGAGAAGCATAGGCTGGAGCCAGATTTCTTCCAGACAAAGGCAGCGACCCACAGCCAACAAGGAGTTTCCCTCCCTTGCTCCCTCCTTCTCTGTGTGAAGCTATAGCCAGGTCTGTAGAAGCCTGGTTACTCTATCAAACCCAAGGCTCCCCCGTGTCACTGAGCCATCAATCCTACCCCCATTGAGCTTCCAGCTGCAGTGATGCCCATAAAAGTCACTGAGAATAATGCAGATCCAAATCAGTATGGTGGGTTCATTTCCTTTCTCTTCAGCCCCTGGCTGGAGAATTGCTAGTAGTTCAGGCTCCTCGTGGGCTCTCAGGGGGACCATGCACACGGTAGGCAGACAATTTATGGAATTGTACAGCGATAGATCCACCCCTTCCCCCATGTGCCCTGTCTCCCCCCTGCGCCAGACTCACCCTTCCTTTCAAACAGATTACCTTCATTTTTCTCTCACTCTGAGTCTTTGTTCCTGTGGTACTGTGGCTTTTCATCATTGCTCTAGGCAGGATGTCTGACTTAGGAGCTGGCCTTGGACTTCCCCACATGTCCTTCTCAATGGGAATTTGCCCCCCAAAGCCCTGGAGGTGATCAGGTATCGGAGGTCAGATCCTTGCTCTCTGAGACTACATTTCTCACTGCTGCCATTTATGCAGCACGAGTCCTTCTTAAGGATTGGCCATTTACGTAGACTCAATATGTGGATACCCATGTAGTGTGATTTGGCGAGCCCCACAAAGAGCCCGTCCAAATTCTCCTGACCACTTTCCCCACCCGTTAGTTCCTGAAACATCCATCTTAGCACTATCGTCCTCATACATAGCCTAAAAAAGATGGTCATCTCTCTGGGATGATTAAAAGAGTCCCAGAAGTAATTACCTTCAAAATTCCACCATTAGCAATTGATTCCTTTGGATCATTTCTAAAGCCCTTTCTAGGAAGGTGAAATCTTGAAGGTAATTATTCCTAGCTCTCCTTTTGTTCCTGAAGCTCTTCTTTAAAAATGCAAATACTCCTGGGAGAGGGAAATATATTGATGTTGCTCACTTTAAAGTATTAATGATTTACTCATGCATTCAATGCAGTGAGACATAAGGAAAGCATTGAACTTGGGAGTAAAATCTTGGCTTGGTTACTAACTAGCTCTCTAATTCTTCATTTGCAAAATGAGTTAGTTTAAGGCTATTCCCTACTCTCTAATAGCCCCAGTCATGGTTTTTCGTTTTCCACATGACTTTCTCATCCATTATCTCATTTGATTGTCACTCAAAAGTCCAGAAGATGCAGGAAAAAGATAAACTGCTCAGTTTACTCTCACCAGGGCAGCTATTGCTATTCTTCCCATTTCATAGATAAGGATACTGAGGGCTAGAGAACCCATGATCCAAGGACATACAGTAGGGCCAAAAGAGGAATAGAATGTATATCCTTGGCATTTAGATTAGTCCCCTGTGGGCTTTCTAGCTAACAGCAAAGATCCTGGCAGTTGAGAACACTAAATTGTCTGGATGGTGCTGTGGAAAGAGTCTTAGACTTGGGTGCAAAGTCTGCTTCTGGTATTTACTTCTTGTATGACTTTGGGCAAATCGCCGAAATTCTGAGCAACTTTAGGAATTGGGTTAGATGGCTTCTGAGGTCTTTGATTTTAGGGTCTGTTTGACCTTGGGCAAGTCATTTCTCTGGGACTGAGATTTTAGAGATTCCTTTCACAGCATTTAGGCACCTTAGAATTAATCTAGAACAATGCTTTCATTTCATAGATGAAGAAACTGGGGCTCAGGACATTAAAAGGAATGTACATAAGGGCACAGAGTTCCTGAAGGTCATAACATTTATAAAGACCTTCATGTGACTGCCGGTGCCTGGCTTGGGCTCCCTTCTCACTTCCATTCCTTAGAATTTCTAGCTTCCCCAGAGCCCAGCTCTCCCATCAGCACCTGTGCCCTGCTGTCTGGATGCAAATGATGTTGTCCACACTTATATGGGAACAGATTGTCTTTTTCAATGGAATACAAGCTTCTTGAGGAAGAGATCCAGCCAGGTCTCTGTATCCCTAGTGCCCATGCGTGTGCCAGGCACAGGGAAGATGCTTAATAAACCCCTTGTTGAATGAATTAAAGCCAATGATCTGGGATTTGAACCCAGGTCCTCTGAGTCCATTTTTTAAAACCCTTATCTTCTATCTTGGGATCATACTAAGTGTCAGTTCTAAGACAGAAGAGAGGCAAAGGCCAGGCAACTGGGGATAAAGGATCCCACAGCTAGAAAATGTCTGAGGGCAGAATGGAAGCCAGATCTTTCCAAATCCAAGCCTGGCTCTGCTCTTCTCCACTTCGCCTGCTTTCCCTGTCTATGCAAGGAGGGTGTTGAGCTAGAGATAATGTTCCAGGTTGCTTCCAATTCTCAATCCTAGGATTAGAGAGTGGGATTCAAAAAGGTAGAGGAGAGGCAGAGAAAGGGAAATGAGAGGATCTTTCTGACCGGCTTGGCCTTTATGGTTTTGCCCTGTTGGGTCATCTTCAGTTTCCTTCTTCCATGCCATTCATGTGGTCTTGGAAGAGACCTTGTAGAGGTATTCTAGTCCTACTCCTTTATTTTATAACTGTTATAAATCATTTTTATAAATCAAAAAACTGAGCCCCAAAGAGGCTCAATGGGACACCTGAGGTCACCCTTGAAGAGCCAGCATCCTTTTCAACTAGAACAGCTGTTTTCTGCCTTTTTCCTCCACCCTCAGGAGCTAGAGTGGAGGGGCATTAGGGGCTGAGCATGGAACATCCCCAACCTTCCAGCTTCCTGGATTCCTGATCCTTTGTTTCCCACTTCTAGCTGGAGGAAGAGACTGTGGGTGGACAATGACTTGTTTATTCTCTATTCAATAGGCCCATTGAGACAGTTTACATTTAGTTTTTAGTGCCATCTGGTGGCTGATTTCTGTGAGTCTCTTGGAAAACTAGGCAAAAACATCTGAGCTACCTCCTCTGACCTGGGTTAGAAGAGAAAGAACCCCAAGATTCTAAGAGGCTGCCCCCTATACAATATCACTAGATGCTCTCCAGGGCTTGACTCTCTCCTGGGCTCATTCCCCTCCCATTCTGGACTACTTTAGGGAATTTATCAATCCACAAATTAAGTTAGGTTGGGAAGATGATAACAAGAAGGTTCTACAGAATCATGGGATTTGGCCCTCATTTCACAGAGAATGGAAACGAGACCCAGAAAAGTGACTTCCCCAAGGTCACACAGTTCCTAAATAGAAGAGACAGTCCCTGCTCTCAAGGAACTCTCATCCTAGCTGGGGAAATGACACCCACACATGAAATAGAGAATAATTAAGTTTTCAGCTGTGTATAAATGCAATCAATCAGAGTTTAGAGCAGATTAGAGTAGGCAGGGGGTGGAGGGGATCCAGGGAAGTTTTTTGAAGGAGATGAGACTTGAGCTGTCCTACACGTACCCTTCTTGGACTTAGTTGCTTCCTCCTTGATAAGGAAGGGCAAGATAAGGGCCCTGAGCCTCTGGATGATAGGGGTGGTAGAAGGAAGATAAAGGAGCTTCAGATCAATATTGTATTGCTTGTTGATTGGCCTTAAGGACCATCCCTAAAGTAAAAAAGATTATCTATTCTGACACTGGCTGGAGCAATGGTGAACACTCATTGGCCACATGTTTCATTATGAGGGGAGCAAAACAAATTGCTTATGGAGTACACAGGAGATCACAGGTGCTCATTGTGATTCCCCCCATTATGGAATGTCATTAATTCTTATTCTCTGCCTATATGGATCCTGACAGGCTAAAGCATCAGGTTGAATCTAATAAGATGAAATTCAGTAAGGATAAATGTATAGTCTTGCAGTCAGGTATAAAAAAAAATCACCCTCACAAGTACAATATGTGTAGATTTTTATATAGCCCTTACTTTCTGTCCTAGTAACACCTCTAAAACAGAAGGGTAAGGGCTAGGTAACTGAACCCAAGTGACTTGTGCAGGGACAGATAGCTAGGAATTGTCTAAGGTCAGATTTGAACTCAGGTCCTCCTAACTTGTGACCTGGTGCTCTATCCACTCTGCCACCTAGTTGCCCCTGGGATGCATAGATCTTATAGCAGTTAATCTAAAAAAGA
The DNA here is from genome assembly GCF_027887165.1 of Monodelphis domestica. Taxonomy (NCBI): domain Eukaryota; kingdom Metazoa; phylum Chordata; class Mammalia; order Didelphimorphia; family Didelphidae; genus Monodelphis; species Monodelphis domestica. Next base: position 53,847,116 of record NC_077233.1, on the reverse strand, counting down.
TCTGGGGGTTTCAGTAGAATGTAAGCTCAAAATGAGTCTGCAGCCTGACATGGCAATTGGAAAAGCAAATATGATCTGGTACTACGGAGATCGTCTCACTCTGCCCTCATTGAACTTTACCAGTAATGTGTTCAGTTCTACAGATTAAGGACATTGATCAGCTAATGAGAATCCAGAGAAGAGGGGAAAGGATGATAAAGGGTCTTAAGTCATATGAAGAGAAATTGAAGAAACTAGGCATGGTTAGGCTGGAAAAAAGAAGATGGCAGTGGTGGAGACAGGGTGAAGGAGAGAAGGGAGAAGAGTCTTTAAGAATTGGAGGGATCATTATATCAGAGTAAAGTTTAGACTTGTTTCTTTTGGCCCCAGAAGTGAGAACTAGGCATTGTTGGGAGGTGCAAAAAAGCCAATTTAGGCTATAGGACAGGAAAGCTCTCCCAGAGTGGAATGGGTTACTTAAAGAGTTAGTGGGTTCTCCTTCTACCTGGTGGAGGTCTTCAAGTGGAGATTGGATGACCACTTGTCATATATGTTATAGTGGAGATATCTTTTATATATGGACTGGTCTGGGAGCCCCTGAGGTCCCTTCTGCCTTTCAAATTCTGAGATTCTTTATTCCTGTGGAATCTGATCCAACTTTCAGTGATGATGATGATGATGATGATGATGATGGAGTTGACAGTAATGATGATGATGGTGGTGGTGGTGGTGGTAGTGATGATTGTAGAGACATTCTCCCATAATGGAAAGGCTAGTAGACTTGAAGACTTGGGTTTGAATTGATCTTTGTACACTTTGCTAGTTATGTGAACATGGACAAATTACTAAATCCTTCCAAGTGTCAGTTTCTTTCTCTGTAAAATGGAATGAATAAAAGTACTTACCTTACAGGGTGGTTGTAAAGCTCAAACTATATTTGTAAAATAATTTGGCACCTTGTAGTGCTATCTGATTGTGAGCTCATATTCTTTGATGATACTTTCAAAGTCAAGCTCAAGCCTCATCTCCTCCTGCTGCCTGCTAAGAGCTGGAGGGAGAAGTTGAAAGGAAAAGCTACTGGTCCTGTTTGACTGAAATATAGAGCAGATAGATAGGAGGAGGAGGTGCTAGGGATTGAGTGAAGAAGCAAATCTGGTTGGAGTCACTCTTCAGAGGACTTTAAGTGAAAGGCTGAGGAGTTTGTCAAGGGACTGAGGCTATAAAGCAAGAAACTAACTCACCCTACTTCTCAAAGAGCTTATATTCTACTGGGAAAGATTTTATAACTATCTCTCTATTTAATCCTTTTATACATGATGCATTCAAAGCGAATGGAAGGGAGAAAGAACTGTTGGGTGAGAATGGATGCAGATCAAAGCAGATCAAAGCATACTATCTTTCTGTGTATCTTTGGTCTTATTTGGGGGTTTTGGTTTGGTATGAGTGTGCTCTTAAAACAATGGCCAATATGGAAGTGTGTTTTGCATGATAATAAAATGAAATAAAAAAAATCAAAGTGGATGGATGACATCCATAGAAGGGAAAGCACTGGCAACTGGAAGAGATCACAAACAGTTTCATGGATAAGGTAATCCTTGGGATGAGTCTTAAAAGGAATCCAGAAATTCCAAGGGGTAGAGGCAAGGCTGCCATTAGCATTAAAACTTGAGTCCCTAGATTCCATGATGATGCTTTTATTACTATATTTTATTGCCACATCAAATCCAAGTAAGTGAGGAATCATGTTCCTTGACTCCCCCAAACCCCAAGAGACTATAACCAGATGGGAAATGATAAGTGGGAGGCAGGATGGTTCAGTGGAAAGTATACTAGATTTGAAATCTGAGGACCTCTGTTCAAAAACCAGGTGTTCCACTTAATACCTGTGTGAACTTGGGTAAGCCATACCATTATTAATAAAATAGGAAGGGGTGGACTATAGATGAACTCTACAACCTTCTTTGGTTCTAAATTTCTCATCCTATGACATCATATATCCGACTCTTGTCATTCATAATGCCCCATCTTCACTTTTCCAGGAAACTAGGAATGAAGGAGGGTATTCCTCAGTCTTTTATCCCCTTATATAGAGAGGTAAGGGGTTGTTCAGATAACCCCATTATGGTGCACACACCATCTTTTCCTGAGATGGAGCACCTTTATTTCTACTCTTTTCTCTCCTCCACCACTTTTTCAGATGACTTGCAGTTATGTGGCATTAGGGAAGGAAAGGTTAGTGTATTCCCTCTCAGTCATTAATTAAAGTAAGTCTGTCCCCAGGCTCCATATTTCCTTTATAAGTGGGGAAACTCAAGATCAGGTTGTGTGTATATGGGAGGCAGCAGGTTTCAGTGTCTCACCCTCACAGCCTCAGTAGACCAGTCTCTCTCCTGGTCATACCTTACACTGGGGTGCTCTCCATGGTACTAACCAAGATCCAACTTTGAATAAGGACAGCAAAATAGTCCCTTCATGCTGGGCATTTATGGCTATGTAGCTCTGTGAAGCAGAATTCAAACATTAGGCAGAGGAGACAAATGCTTTGTCTTGTCTTGAGCCCTTTCCTGGCTAGTGCTGGACTGAGTCAATGTTGCTCTTTGTTCGACCATGAAGAAATACCACCAGCCCACAGGCAGCCCAGCAAGGCCAAGGTCATCTGCAACCTTGGCCCAAGACCCCCCAGGTGGGACCTGCTGCTTTAAATAGCTGCCTGCCTGTCTGCCTGCCTCTCCTGGTGTTTACACCTTCTCAGGAATGAAAGCTGGGCCTCCTCATGATTGCAAATCAGGCATCCAGCAGCGGGTCCTGGGTAATTACCTTTTCATACAAAATTGGGAAGTGATACATATTTATTTATGCTTCACAAAGAACTTCATCTCTTGGGAGGGTGCACACACCACCATTTCCTGAGATAGATTGGCTCCCCTCCCACACTCTTCTCTCCCTCTTCACTACATTTCAAATGAAAAGAATTTTAAGGTTTCCTCCCCATTATTATGCTTTTCATCATTTTTGGGGGGACTCTCCAGCCCTAGCTCACCATCCATAACCCCCAGCTCCCATCTATGACCCTCAAAAAATCCTCCAGTCATTCCCTAGTTATTCCAAACCTTCCCCCTTCCCTACTCCACTTATATTTCCAGTGGTCTATAGTGACCTCCCTCACATGAAGCTAGCTCAGGTTACTAGGCAACCAGGAACTCAATCTAATCCAGGTGTACCCTTCTGCCTCAGAAAGGTAGCTGAGGGATCAGATAGAGAGAGGGTTCAGGAGGTAGGAGGAGGAGCTTCAGGACACTCAAAAGTTCACTTGGCATGCAGGTGGACTTCTTCTACAGGGCTCCAGGCAAGAACCAGAGAATACAGGGGTTCCAGGGGTCCAGAAGCCCTTCTCTCCTGCCAGTAGACAGTGTGGATACCTTGGGATTCTATGGCAGAGATGAATCATAATTTCCAGAGGTTTGCAAGCCTGAGCCACATTCCCAGGCTAAGTAGGAATACATACAGGTGTCTTCTTCACTGAATTGGCTAATTCCACTAAAGTTGACTGTGAAATTAGTTCCTATAAAAATTAGTTCAGTCTTACAACTGCCTTCCACTGTAAAATCAGAGGTCTGATCCCATAAAAGATCCACAAGATGGTGGCAGGTCCATGACATTTTGAATGCTGTAATAATAACTGAATCTATATAGGGACTTGCTGTTTTACAAGGTACTTTACATACATTATCTCATTTGATTTTCATAATAACACTATGAGGATAGTGTTATAGTTATTTCCACCTTCATTTTGCAGATGAGAAAACAGATTCAGAGGAATTGAGGGAGAAGTTCACTGATTTCAAGTTGTAAGAGAATTTAATATCCATCTAGTCAAGTCCCTAATTTTAGGATTGGGGAAACTGAGGCAGAGAGGAGCTGAGTGACTTGTCCAAGGTCATGCAGAGAGTAAACATGGTAGATCTGGAGTTTGAACTTGGGTATGACCCCAACTCCATCACATTGTCACATTGGGATGCTGCATTTAACACATTTAATGTTTAGAAAAAATTCAAGGAGGCCCAGCCTTTCCTGGATGAGTCCAAGTCTTCTGTTTTTCCTGGTATCTTGTATTTAGCACCATCTAAATGTTCACAATTCATGCTTTCAATTGACTGAGAACCTACAATGTGTGAGACATTGGTACTAGGTGCTGTAAAGATTCCTATCCTCAAAGAACTCAGAACTCTAGGAAGGGAGATAGGACATTTAATGATCATGGATGCCAGGGAGTCTATAAATGTGGTAGAAATTATTTTATTTTGATATAACTGGTTTCCTTTATAATCATATGAATTTTATTTTATGCATTTAAAAACATTATTTGGGGTAGATAGATGGCCTAGTAGCTAGAGAGCCAGGCTTGAAAATGGGAAGTCCTATGTTCAAATCTGTCCTCAAACACTTCCAATCTCTGTGATGCCAGGAAAGTCACTTAAACCCAATTGCTTTGCCCTTACCACTCTTTGCCTTTGTATAAGTTCTAAGACAAAAGGTAAAGTTTTTTTTTCCCGTTAAAACAAGACAAAAAATTATTCCATTAAGGGATCTAGAGGCTTTACCAGAATACCAATGGGATCCAAGACACATGCAAAAAAGATCCTTTGTAATGTCAAGGGTAAATTTTAGGGTTGAGACCGAATATTATTTTAGTGGTTGCCAGTGATTTAAATTCTAAATCCCAATGAAATACTCAAGTCAGAATGGAATTTTATGGTGGTTTATTTACAATAGAAGGAAGAAATTAAAAATGAGGGAGAGAGAGAGAAAGAGAAAGGGAAGATCTGCTCTGGTCTGGTCTGAGCCAGGGGAGTTCAGAGGCCTTAGCCAAGGTGCCTTCCCAGAAGATTAAATCTAGATCAGCTTCCAGACACGAGGCCTTCTCCAAGATGAGGGGTTTCCTTGGAGGCTAGTGCCTCCAGAAAGCCAGGGAAGGGGGATTAATCCTTGCACTTACCACGTGACAGTCTAAGGGAAGCAGTCTGAGATCTCATGCTCCAGAGTTCCTCCAAGTCAAGTACCACCACCAAAGACCTCAAAGGTCTCTCTTATAGGAAGTGATGTGAAATATAAAGGCAGTTCTTTACTTCACTTCCTGTCTCACATGTATCAATGGTGGCATAAACCTGGCTCTGGACAGCCCAGGGAATCAGTCAGTTGTTTCTGATTTGTCACTTGCTAGCACACGCAGGTCATACATAGACCATCATCCCCCACACTTAATCATTAAGTGGGGGTGTATACATTCCTGGTTGCTAAAATTCTAAAGACTAAGCAGGGTGGAATAAATCTAAAATTCACAGTGATGGGCATGAAAACATATAACCTCAAGCTGGAAAGCAGGATGGGCAGTGGATATGAAGTCAGGTGAGCATGGGTAGATTTCCTCAGGAAATGGTGATATAGGGCTAGGGGTGCCCCAATCAGGACAGTGGCCATCCAAGGGGAGGGATCTTGAGGGTGGGAAGACTGCTGGCAAGCAGATGGAGAAGAAGTCCAGAGAGTCATTTGAGTTGAGAGTGAAGTGAATGTGACTGGGCATTGGGCCTCATGAAATAGTTGGAAATGGGAGTAGGAAAATAGATTCTGTGCTTGGGAAACAGCAGATCTTCAGCTTGACGACAGTTATGTGAATGGGGAGGAGGGAGAGATAAGGCTATAAAGGGAGGCTGGGACTGCTTACTCTTGGATTTACTCACATCTTCACTAGGTTCTGAGTGTCTAAGGTTGCTACATATTTGGTAGCCAGAGAAATGACCTATTGTGTTATATCCCACAATCAGAATCACATAGCGTTAAGGTTTAGAAGAGACTTTAGAACTATATGGTCATAGAATAATGTATTTGGGATCAGAAAAATCTAAGTTCAAATCCTGCCTCAGACAGAATTTGTGATTTGTGTGATTCTGGGAAGTTCCTTGAAATGCTATGAATCTTGGTTATCTCATCCATAAAATGGTGACCATAACACATTTCCCAGGATTGTTGTGATGACCAAATGATATAATTTGACCAAAGTACTTTGTGAACCTCCAAAATGTATATTAATGTGAGCCATGAGCTCAATCTAGCCTACCTCTCACTTTATGGAAAAGAGGAAGTGACTCACTCAGGGTCACATATTAAGTGGACGAAATATGACCTGATCTCTTGGTCTTCTCACTTTGAATCCAAAATTCTTTCCACTAGTGGATAGTACCCACAAAACCTGGGGCCCAATATAATGTATAAAGAGGACAATCAAGGAGAATGAAGGGGAATATGATATAGCAAGACAAAACTGTCACACATTGTTCACTTCTTTAATTTTTAAAAATGAGTAAGCAGACAAAAAAGTTTGGTGCCCTTTGAATACCAAATAAAAACATCAGCTGTGTCAAACAGTAATACAACCCTTTCTTTTAATAATGCAGTAAATATCTCTGGAAGGATCTATTGCTTCTATACGAATAGCAAAAAAAGTCATCACCACAAGGACAGTATTCTCTTTCATGTCATTTTTGTTTGTTTCCAAAGATGGTGCACAAATACAAGTAGGAAATTCTTTTTTGGGGGGGAAAGTCCCTCCTATGCGCCATGAATAGAATGTTAAGCAATCCAGGTGTTAGATGCACACAAACTGAGCCCCCAGCGTGTTAGTAACTTCAGACCATGTGGTCCCACATGTATGTATATAAAGCTGTTGATGAAACAGTCTATAGCAGCAGAGTCAGAAGGCCTTCTAGACCCAGGATTTGTTGGACTACTTACTGGGTGAGGACAGATAGAAACGAAGCCAAGGTAAAAGAGCATAAATCGAGGCACAAGATTCCTGAGGGAGGCATCTTGCTACCTCTCTGGAGATGGGATGCTAGATTGGGATGAAGACTGAAAAGGGAGAGAACTGGAAGCTAACAAGACAAAAATCACAGAACTGGGGATTGAGATAGTTACTATCCAGAGCAGATAAATGAGTTAGATTTGGAAACTTTAGGATGAGATTATGTTTCATTTCCTTTGAACTTATGATGTAAACAAAGTTTGCCCTTTTCAGCCTGTGTCATTGTGTCATATATCAAAAGCTCTGATTTTGGAAAGCTCACATCTCCACGAAAACATGGGGAGCAGGAAGGAACCTTACTAATCATCCCATTGAAACTCCTCATTTTCTAAATGAAATAACTGAGACTCAGAGCAGGGGTTGTGATTTGCTCAGAGACATCCACTAGTTGGTGACAAGAGGTTGAAAAGTCTTCCTCTTGAAAATTAAAATAATAATTAAGAAACAAATATGTCAGTTTGAAAAAATCGGTCAAATAAGACTGGAGGCACATGCTTAAGAGCTACCAAGTTTAGTTTAGATACCTCCTTCAGAAGCCATGCTTATTTGTGGGGAGAGGTTTATTTTTTGTTTTCATTTTTAGATTGGGGCTGCCTAAATTTCCCTGGATATAGGGCCACTTTGGAAGGAACTAAGAAAGAATTAAGTATTAGGAATAAAAATGAAAGACTCAGTATTTGATTGTTGACAGAGTAAGCAGGAATTATTCTGGGAAAAAAGACAGTGGAGAATTGGAATAGCAGCTTACAGAGGAAGCAGATCAAAAGACATTTGTAGTGTCATTGCCTAACAAAAGGAGAGAATCTTGGAATGTGAGAGGTGAGGATTAGTTAAAGCAGAAGAAGAAAGTAGGGGCTCAAACATTATGAAGGAAATATAAAGGGGAAACAAGAAAATGCTCACATCTGGATGTTTTGGAAAAAGCTCTCATATCTAGGCTCTTCCTCCCATGATCAACCATCTTTCCTAGCCCCCTCCCCACAAAGCCAGATGGAAGAAACAGGAAGATGATCTGGAAACCATAAACCAACAAAAGACTAACTGAAAAGAAGGATCATGGGATATTAGTGCTTGAAGGAATCCTTAGAGACCATTTAGCTCAATCCACTAATTTTATAGAAGAAACTGAAACCCATATAGATGAAGGATCACCTGAGTCACATAGCTAATGTGGCAGAACTGGGACTTGTACTCAGGTTTTCTGATTCTCACCATACTATGAGACAGAACCAGTCCTAAGTGCTAAGCACTCTGAAGGACTCTGAAAAGGCATCATGGAAGACATGAAAACACTTGGAGCTGTAGGATGTTTTACACTGGTCCAACGCAATATGTCAACGACTAGCTGGCCTTTTGAAAAAAGTCAATTCACATCAATAGATTTTATGTTGTTAAAAAAATTGGAACGAAGTACATCATTTCCATAATTTTATTTGCTTTTTGATCTATGGGGCATTTGGTAAGACCCCCAAAATATGGGAGTGGGGCTGGTTCTCTTTTGGTTTATGTATTTTGATTTGGAGATGTGATTTCATGGACAAAGCAACTCCCCTCCCTAGGTAGATCCTTACCTACTCTACCAATTATACTCTTGGAGAGTTGCGTAGGGCACTAAGAGGTTAAGGGACTTGCCCAGGATCATAGTCATTGTATATCAGAGGTGGGACTGGTGGGGCTTTTGCCTCTCCAGTCTGGGGGTAGAGTAAATTATCTACAAATCCAGAAATAATTGCAATGAGCTTAATGCCAATTTGAAGGGTAATCATCACTTAGATATAACCTTCCACTCACCACTTCCTGGCTGGATCTGTGACTTTACAACTGGAAAATCTGAGAACATCAGCATTTGGAAGAGACCTCAGAGGTTCCATTGACTGGTGCCCTCATTGAACAGAAGAGGAACATGGGGCTGAGAGAGGGAGGGTAACTTAGTCAAGCTCACATAGTGAGTGACTGGAGAAGCTGAAACTTGAGCTCAAGGTTCCTCATGTCCAGTCCAGAGCTTTTGCTAGGATACCTCAGGGTCCATGGAGGCCAGCTTTGCTACCTCCATGCCAAACTCTCCAGCTGCTCATCTGTAAAATGAGAGGGTTGGACTTGATTTTCTCTAAATTCTCTTCAAGCTCTAAATCCTTTAATCTGGAGGCTAGAGCTCAAATGAAAATGACAAGAAATGAGTGGAAACGTCCCTCCAGTGTAGAGAGAAGGAAACAGCAGTCCCCTTTATAGACATACATTGGAAAGAAATGGGTCCACAATGGTCTGTGGAAATAGATTAGAAGCATAATGAGAGCTGCTCAATGCCACCCCATTGCCCAAACCCAAGTATAAAAGGTTGACAGTACATTTTACAGACGTTCCTAATGCCTATGAAACGACAATTAAAATCACCACATTACAGGAAGTTTTTGCTAGCATCCCATACAATATTATCTCTTTGTGACTGTTACTTACATAATAATTAAAAAATAATCACTTTTAAACAAGTATACAGTGTTCATTTAAAAATTAACTTGTTAATAATTTTTGTGCAAAACAAGCGAACTCCTATAATTAAGTGAAGTAGTTTATTTCTTCATTTATACAGAAAACAAAAAATCCCAGTTGAAGAGAGGTCTCTCAGAAATGTGTCTCCTTTTCCGTGATGGCAGAAATGTTTCCATCCCCTTTGAGTTTGGCATCACAGTCATTTAGAGTAACTGTTCGTGGACCAGTGCCAAGCTTCCCTCTCATCTTCAGGTCTGGGCTGGGCACTATCAATTTCCTGAGTTTCTGTGTGATGGAAGAAGACAAGAGCTGGGTAATGATGTTCCTGGACTCTTGCCGTATCTGTTTGCCCAACCTCAAAAGTTTTGATACCCCCCACCCTACTTTTCTACAATCACAACTTCAGAGATGGAGGGATCCTTGGAAGTCTTCTGTCCAACCATCCTCACTTTCTAGTTGAGAAAATGGGATCTTGGGGAAATGGAATGAATTGATCAGAGTCACATGACTGGTAAGTTTCTGAGGTGGTACTTGAAACCTAGACCCTCTGATTCTAAATTCAGTGGACTTTTCTCCAGTTCATACAGCTAGACTTCTGGGGAAAATACACAGACAGAAAGATAGACAGATACACACACAACTAGAAGTTTTCTTCTCTTTTCCTCCTGAGACAGGAACAGACTTGGTCACGCAGTGACTTCGGTCTAAAAATGAACTCTACTAGTCTGACTCTCATCCCCTATAAACCATTCTTCAAGGGAAGATGTGCCCTGAATCTCATGTGATCCAGGTGGGTAAGGTGCCTAACCTCTCTGAGTGTCAGTTTTCCCATCTATAAAACGGGAATAATAATAGAATTACCTTATAGGGTCATTATGATAATCATGCCCTATTAGCCATTGCAAACTCAACACATTCAAAACAGAATCTTTGTCCTGAAATCCTCTTTCTTTCCACCTTTTCTGTTGTTGTCAAGATAGACCAGTGAAGGAGGGGGTGGTAGCAACTAGGCGTCCGATCTGGAGATGGGACTCTTGGGTTCAAATCTGGCCTTATGCACTTCCTAACTGTGGGGCACTTAACCTCAATTGCCTAGCACTTAATGCTCTCCTGCCTTGGAACTAAGACTTAGTATAGATTCTAAGAAAGAAAACAAAGGCTTCAAAAAAGGATAGATCAATGGCTTTGGTGTTTTCTTAACTTTGCCCTCAAACTCACCTCATACACTTGGTCTGTTGTCAAATTTCATCATTTTTACCTTTACAACAACTTTTCTAAAAGTCCCCTTTTCTCTGTTCATCCATTCCCAACCCTATAATTATGATAAACATTATTATTCCAAGGTGGGATCATAGGACTTAGGAACAAATGGAAATTTGGAGGTCATTTAGACCAAATCTCTTATTTTCCATGTAAAAATTCCAAAGTAGAGGCAACAAGGTGGTTCAGTGGATTGAGAGCCCTGTCTAGAGCCAGGAGGTTCTGGGTTCAAACCTGCCCTCAAACTCTTCCTAGTTGTGTGACCCTGGGAAAGTCACTTAATCCCAATTGCATAGGCTTTATCACTCTTCTGACTTGGACCCAATACCCAATACTGATTCTATTAATTGAAGGTAATGGTTTAAAAAAACTTTAAGGCTCAGGGAGGCAAAATCCCCTTTCTGGTTGCATTTTAAGATTGAATCTTTCCTTGGGAAGTCACTGGGTGGTGCAGCAAAGAGTCTCTATTCTTCCTTTCCTGCTAACTGCACATTCTAAAGCCTAAAGTTACCTTCACAGAAACTTTCTGTTAAAAATTAAGTCTGAAAAGCTAACAGGAACCTTATTATATTTTCTCAGAGGGGAAGGGGATAAGGTCTCCAGTGAAGGTTTCCATGGAAGACATCAGCTGGCATGAGATCCCAGAGTGCTAACAAAACAACCCGTTGACCTATAAACTTTTTACAAGTAAGACAACCTTCAGTGCTACAGGGTTTTCATCTCCAGAAATAATCATCATCCTTGCAGTATGAAGGCAGGAAGAGAAGGTCATTTTTACAACTGGCCTGGGGCTCTGTGGCAGCCCAATGGACTGTGCTTTCACTAAGGAGACACTGGAGAGTGTGGCTATTGTCCTACCCCCAGGAAAATATCAGTTATGTCAGTGTGCTGAGCCCTCTTCAAGGAACTGATATCTTCATTGATTCTAGGGAACTACATTTCCACTTAAAGACCTCTATCTTAAGTTCCAAATGCAAACAAAACAAAAACAACCACATTCCTCACTTATATCCCACTCTTCTCTCCATCTTCCACATGACTATCTGAGCTTATGACTTCCTCCTCTCTCAATGGGGTTATTTCAATAACCTTTTCATTGGTTTTCCTACCCCCCACCCCAGTTTTTGCATTCTCTAATCCATCCTCCATTAGCAAAGAATTCCTCTCCTACTCATAGTTGTGAAAGATATATGATATTCCTCTCGTCATTTTTTAAGGCATGGCCTTTAATCCATTTTGAATTTATTGTATAAATAAATACAAATAAATGCAATATAGTATAAGATGTGACTTCCAACCCAATTTCTTCCTGACTGCTTCTCAGCTTTTCTAGCACGTTATTGAATTCAGTGATCAATTCATCTTTTGTCTAGTCTGTTCCATTGATCTACTTTTTCTTTCTTTTTAACTAGAAGTCCAAAGTCATTCTTGAAGAGTATAAACTCGAGACAAGTTAGAGATCAGTTACTGATCTTCAATGAAAGAGGGAGTTTCCACATCAGGAGATTCCATGCCTCCTTCTCACCTCCTTCCCCAACTGATGGAATCATAGGTATGGACCTCAATGCATTTATCATTCATTTGTTTTAATCATGTCCAACTCTTTGTGACTCAATCTGTTTTTTTTCAAAGATACTGAAGTAGTTTGCCATTTCCTACTCTAGCTCATTCAATAGGGTTAAGTGACTTACTCAGGGTCACATAGCTAGTTAGTTTCTGACGCCAGATTTAAACTTGGAAGATGACTCTTTCTGACTTCACTCAATACATTGTGTCACCTAGTTGCCCATATTCATTCATATATATGTGTAAATAGATAATAGCTAGTAAGTCAATAGACAGTCAGATGTAAACATCTATCTATCATCTCTCTATATATCATCTCTATCATCTCCCTATCATCTCTTTATTATCTCTCTCATCTATCTATCTATCTATCATCTCTATAATCTCTCTCTATTATCTCTATCATCTCTCTAGCTATCTATCATCTCTATCTATCTATCATATATATCAATCTATCTATCTATCTATCTATCTATCTATCTATCTATCTGTCTGTCTGTCTATCTATCATCTCTCACTATCATCTCTATCATCTCTCCAGCTATCATCTCTGTCTATCATCTATCTATCTATCTATCTATCTATCTATCTATCTATCTATCTATCTATCATCTCTCTATCTCTCTATCATATCTATCTGTCTGCTATCTATCTCCCTATCTCTCTATCTATCATCTCTTTCTATCTATCATCTCTCTCTCTATCTGCCTGCTCTCTCTCTCTGTCTCTGTTTATGTCTGTCTGTCTGTCTGTCTGTCTGTCTGTCTGTCTGTCTGAGATTTCATCCATATGGACAATTCCTAATGAGGAAATTCTCTCTAGCTATGGAGATTGACCTCTGTTCTACCACTCGTGATGTTAAGGAGGTAGCTTGGGTACTGAGAGATGAAGTAAGTCACCCAGCCAATATGTTTCAGGGCCAAGTTTTGAACTCAGGCCTTCTTGAATCCATAGTTGGTCTTCTGTCTACCATATCATGAAGTCTTTTAGTGTAAATATTAGATCCAAAGACAGACTTCTTCCTACTACAGGACATTACCATATTATAATTATCTATAAAATAAAATGATAATGTATTCACTACCTACCTCAGAGAATTACTGTGGCCCCAAAGAAAGTTAGTTAGGAGCTAAATACATATGAACTATTATTCTTTTCATCCTGAAGTCAGGAAGATCTGAATTCAAATATAGCCTTGGACACTTCAAAGCTGCATAAAGTCATTAGCCATTTACCCTGGACTAGTCATTTATCTTCCGTTTGCCTCAGTTTCCTCAATTACAAAATGGGGATGATAATAACTTATCTTAAATGATTATTGTGAGGGTCAAAAGAGACCATATTTGTAAAAAGTGCTCAATAGTACCTGGCACATATTAAGTGCTATATAGATGCTAGTTCTGGGGGAAGCTAGGTGGCTCAGGGGATGGAGAATCAGGTTTAGGGATAAGAGGACCTGGGTTGAAATCTGGCCTCAGATACTTCCCAACTATGTGACCCTGAGCAAGTCACTTAGCCCCTATTGCCTAGTCCTTTCCACCCTACTACCTTGGAATCAATATACAGTATTGGTTCTAAGATGGAAGGTAAGGGTTTATTTTTTTTTTTCATTCTGTTTTATCCAGATGTTTGGTTCAGTGTCAACCCACACACATACCTTGGAACTATTACTACTAGAAAGATCCCAGTTTAAATGCCTCCTCCCCTTTCCCTGTGTGCTCTTGCTTCCCCACCCAGCAAATCTCCCTTTTTCATGGGTGGGTGGCAGGCCCCAGTTATCACTCACCTCCAGGAGTGTGCCCTCAATCTGCCACATCTTGAGGACAATCCAAAGTGGAATGCAGACCATGGAGGAAAGTGCCATCATCCAGCCAATCCCATAGCCCCAGTTGGGGTATGTGTACACATTGTTGTACTTGAGGGGCTTGTATTTCACCAGGAAGAAGACAAAGATCCCCTAAAAGATGGAAAAGCAGCCTATCACTAGGATGGAAATTACTGCATGTGCACTCCTATCTAGGGGGCACCCAAAGATGCTTCTCCATCTTAGCTTAGAGAAGACCACACCGTGTAACATCTCACAGTGCCTGGCACACAGATACTGTAAACACATATATGTGTTCACTTATAAACTTTGTTTTATATTTATTTATATGTTGATGAACTATGCTTTCTATATATACTAATATATTTATATTGATTAACTTTGTTATAGATTTATAAATTTTGTTTCATATTTATATGTTGATAAACTTAATATTATATATTTATAAACTTTATGTTTTACATTTATATGCTGATAAATGTTTTCTATATATATTTATAAACTGTTTTATGTTTATATTAATTAACTTTATGTTATATATTTATAAATTTTGTTTCATATTTTTATATTGATAAACTTAATATTATATATTTATAAACTTAATGTTTTATATTTATTTATATATTGACAAACTGTTTTCTACATATACTTATATATTTATATTGATTAACTATGTTATATATTTATAAATTTTAAGTTTCATATTTATATGTTGATAAACTTAATATTATATATTTATAAACTTTGTTTTATATTTATATGCTGATAAACTGTTTCAATATATATTTATAACTGTTTTATGTTTATATTAATTAACTTTATGTTATATATTTATAAATTTTATTTTTTATATTGATAAACTTAATATTATATATTTATAAACAATGTTTTATATTTATTTATATATTGACAAACTGTTTTCTATATATACTTATATATTTATATTGATTAACTATGTTATATATTTATAAATTTTAAGTTTCATATTTATATGTTGATAAACTGTTTTCTATATATATTTAGAAACTATTTTATATTTATGTAAATTAACGTTTTATATATGTATAAACTTTATGTATTATATTTATTTATATGTTGATAAACTTTATGTGTTCTATATATTTATAAACTTTCCATTGTTACTTTTTTTCCAGTAATCTCTGAATGTAAACTCACTGGCAGCAGCGGGGATTATTTCATTCTTTGAACTGGTCTCCTCAGGTGCCTAATAAATGTCTATTGATTGATTAATAGGGATGAGTGGCTTTTCGAAGCAAGCATCTTTGGAGAGCCCTGGCAGCTTAGTCCTGCTCCTAATTTGGGTATGCTTTCTTTCACTTTGCCTATTCTCCACTCATTGTATTCCAAGTCATCCTCTTAAATACGACTCAAATGCCACCTCCTCCTTGAAGCCTCTTCCAGTCCCAGCTTTCAGGAGTGACCTTCTCCCTGGTTTCTGCTCCCAGGGTCCTTAGCGCCTACCTCTAGGAGGCAGCTCTGGGTTGCTTTATATTAGGGTTGTGTCCATGGGCATTTTCGATCTCTCTAGACTGTAGGCTCAATGAAGGCTGGAATGGTGCAATGAGCAAAGTCTTCCAGATGGGGAAGGAGCCACCCAGGCTAGTCCCAGAGACTAGAACACGCCATATTCATTGTCTCTGGCTTTGGGACAGTGAGGAAGGGCTACTTACCGCACAGATGCCCGGAGTCACCACCTTCCAGCACCACTTAATTAGGGACAGCGGTTTATAGCCAATCATGTCTTCGATGTTGTCATAAAAGCGATTGCTTCCTGTGCAGAAGACAATAAAAATAATTGGTAACATTTCTTTGTTTGGTACTTTATGTTGAGCAAAGCACATTATATAGGCTAATCTCATTTTATTATCATAAAGACTCTGCAAGGTAGATGCTATTATTATCCCCATTTTATAGATGAGGAAACTGAGGTGGAGGAAGATTAAATGGTTTGATTGGGATCACACAGTTAGTAAAAATATCTGGAGCAGTATTTGAACATAGGTCATCCTGACTCCAAGTAAAGGGCTTTATCCTCTATATTACTCCTTGCGCCCCCCCCCCCAACCCCACCAAAATAAGACATAATGAAAAATTCCTATGTTAAACTGCAAGGACTCTATGGAAAGGCCAAAGGAATTGGGCTCTTAGCCTAAGGTAAAGAAGACTGAGGGTGGATATATTTACGGTCATCTTTTTTTTTTTCTTTAAACCCTGACCTTCCATCTTGGAGTCAATACTGTGTATTGGCTCCAAGGCAGAAGAGTGGTAAGAGCTAGGCAATGGGGGTCAAGTGACTTGCTCAGGGTCACATAGTTGGAACCTGAACCTGGATGGGGTGATGAAAGCCAGAGAGACAAAGGGACAAGTCCTAGAATACTGTAGTGTCACAGGGAACAAAACAGCAGATTCTGCCAACCCTGGAGCTTAAGCTCCTGCCCAGCTTCAGTTACGCCAAACAGTTCTGACTGGACAGAACAAAGAGTCTCTACTTCCCCCTCAACTCCAGAGAACAGGTGTTATGGGTAGCAGCTGGCATAGGGCAAGAGATTTCCTGGCAAATGGCAGTGAGGACTGGGGTAGGCTGATACTCACCATAAACCCAGCCAATGCAGACACATTCAAAGATAGCGACAAAGAGAAGGCACATCCCACTGGCTGCATAGGAGTCAAACAGCTGGAAAATATACATGCCACCCTGCAACAGAGACAGATGGAGAGACAGGGAGCAGAATTAGTGTGGCAACTGCATAAATGGCTTCAGCTGCATTTAAGCTCAGTGGCAGCTCTCATCTTGACTCTAATGCTTGATCTACTCAATAGCATGGAACTTCTAGGAATGAGACAACTTTCTGATTTGGGGTCAGAATCTGCATTTGTATCCTGAATCAATTAGTTGTGAGCTTTTGACTCTCAATCTTTTTGCCTTATTGTGCCAATGACTGACCTTCCTGGACCTCAGTTTCCTCACCTGTAAAATGGGAGATTTGAATATATCATGGGTTCTTAGTATTTTTGGTGTTGTGAACCCCTTTGGAAGCCTTGTGAAGTCCTCAGAAGAGTATCCTTAAATGATTTAAATGAAATACACAGCATGACAAAGTAAACGAATTATACTGATTTATCAAAATATGAAATCAGCCCCAAACAGGTTCACAGACAGTAAGCCAAGAATCTCTGGCATTAGATTCTCACATATGACCCTCTGTTCCTGTCTCTGCTTTTTCCCTATCTGTCCTTCACATCTGGAGTGTTTTCTTGCCTCCATGAACTAGACTCCTTAGCTTCCTTCAGAGTTCAGCTACTTTCCATTTCCAAATTCAGATACTTGCCTGATCTAAAAGTATGTGATCAGAATATGAGGTGGTTAAGTAGGCAGTATAACTCCCAGCTACTGAGAATTAAATGAAATACACAATTTATTTAAAAAGCAATCCCTTGGAATACTATTGTGTTGACGGGAATAATGAACTGGAGGGATTCCATGTGAACTGGAACATCCGCTAGGAAGTGATGCAGAGCGAAAGGAGAGAACCAGGGGAACATTATACACAGAGACTGATACACTGTGGTACTATTGAATGTGATGGACTTCTCCACTAGCAGCAATGCAATGAGCCAGGACAATCCTGAGGGACTTGGAAGAAAGAACATTATCTACATCCAGAGAAAGAACTGTGGAAATGGAAATGCATTAGAAAAGTATATGATCAATCACATAGTGCAATGGGGATGTGATTAGGGTTTTGATGTTAAAGGATCACTCTGCTGCAGATAGGAATAACATGGAATTAGGCTTTGAACAATGATACACGTAGAACCCAGTGGAACTGCTTGTTGGCTTTGAGAGAGGGGAGGAAAGAGCAGGGTAGGGAGGATCTTGAATCATGTAACCATGGAAAAAAATTCTAAATTAAAAAAAAAAAAAAGCAATCCGTGCCCTTCAGCAGTTTACCAGCTTTCACTGCTGTACCTATTTTTAAAATTTCTTCCATTTCTATATTTTCACCATTTCATCTTGGTGTCTTCTAAGCTGCTAAGGTGGTGATACCTTCTGTATCTTTCTACTCCTGCCCAAAAGTTTAAACCAATGATGGTATTTCACGAAGGATTTCTTTTCGAGTATTTATTACTACTACTCCTGTGAGCAGTTAGATGAGGCAATGGATAGAGTATCAGTCCTAGAGTCAGGAAGACTCATCTACCTCAGTTAAAATCTGGCCTCTAGAAACAATGTGGGAGTAAAAACACCGAAGAAAAACAACTGCTTGAATACATGGATCAAAGGGATATGGTTGGGGATGTAGACTCTAAATGAACATCCTAGTACAAACAACAACATGGAAATAGGTTCTGATTAAGGACACAAGTAATGCCCAATAAAATTGCGCATTGGCTGCGGGAACGGTGGGTGGAGGAGAGGGAGGGAAATAAAGTGATTATTGTAACCAACAAAAAAATAAAATTAAAAAAAGAAAAGAAAAAAGAAAAGGCACCATTTGACAAAAAGATAAAATAAAATAAAATCTGGCCTCTAGCTGTGTGACCCTGGTCAAGTCACTTAACCCTCTTTGCCTCAGTTTCCTTATCTGTAAAGTGAGTTGGAGAAAGAAATGTATAGCAGTATCTAGCAGTTGGGGTGTCATCAAAGACTGAGGGTGGAAGGTGGCCCTTGAGCTGAAATTTGAAGGAAGCTAGGAATTCTAGTTCATGGAGTCATGAAAGCACCCCAGGTGTGAAGGACAGCTAGTCAAAAGCAGAGGGAAAGGAACAGAGGGGCATATGTGGCAAACATTAAGAAGGACTGTTTGGCTGGACCAAAGCTAGGGAGAATGAAGTCCACAATTATTCTAATAGCAGGAGGTGAATTAGTGCATTAAACAACCCTTGTATCCTGAAAGGCCAGTCCAGGGTAGCTGTTCATTCCCTTATAGGGCAGGAAAATTAGTATCAAAGGCTATCAACTAATCACACCCGCCAATAATTAGGATGTTGAAGGGCTAGTGATTAATGTGTTCAAGCATCTTAATAGGTATAATGATTCATTGGAGGCAGACGCTCTAGATTCGCATCCAGGGTTTTGAATGGAATGGAGTAATGATTTGTGAGAGCCTGGAATGTCCAACAGATGGATTTGTATTCAATCCTAGAAATGTTAGTGAACCACGGGAGTTTATCAAATAGGGAAATGATGTGGTCAGGAAGCCAAGATTCAGGAATATCATCCTGGCGGCTATGTAGAGAGAAACTTAAGACAGAATACAATGGAAATAGCATTAGCTCTTGGGTCAGAGGACCTGAATTCAAATCATGCTTCTCATACTTGCTTTCTGTGTGAGTTTACACAAATCCCTTCACATCTCTTGTTCTCGGTTTCCTTATCAATAAAATGACAGGCTTTAACTAATGGCTTCTGAGGGCTTTTCCAGCTCAATATTTATGAGCTCATGATCTGAAGTACTATTTCAACCATCTAGATAAGAGGCAATGAGACCCTAAGCTTAAGTGGAGAAGGGGAGATAGACTAGAGAGGACAACTGCATTGGGACAACTGGCTGAATATATGGGGTAAGGGAGATTAAGGATGTCATCATGGATGCAAGTCTCCCTGGGGGACTGAAATGATAGTGGTGCTCGCCTTGCATTTACCTCCCATCATTCAACCCCCTCACTTCATCACTGGACTGAAACTGTTTTTTTCTAAACTTATCAACGTTCTTTTAGTTGCTAAATCCAGTGGGCTCTTCTCAGTCCTCATCTGTCTTGACATCTCTGTTGCTTTTGAGACTTGATCATCATCCTCTCCTGGATAATCTTCCCATGGTTCTCCTGGTTTCCCCTATCTCTCCATTCCTTTTCCATTCATTTAGCTGGACAGATGCCCCTTGAGAACAAAAACCATTTTGGGGTTTTGATTTTCTCTTTGACTCTCCAGTACTTTAGCCAATTTTACTCTGCCTTTTTTCCCTCTTCTTTTTGGCTAATCACTTCCTTTGGATCTCACCAGCCATATGTTGTAGGTCATTTCATGGAAGATCCCATGTCAGCAGTTGAATCTCTTGACCCTGGCAGTAGTTATAATTGTTATCACACAACTTATCACTTAACGATAGTCAAGCCAGTGGTGTTCACTGATTATTTCATGGAACAAGTCTTGTCTTCTCAGGTAGACTCTACGTTCTTTGAGAACAAGGACCGCCATGTTTCATTTTATTATCTGTGCAGCATAGCCTGGGCTTTGAATAGAAGGTACTTACAACCTGCTTGTGGTTTGCCTAAAGTCACTCCAAATGGATGATGGGAAAAACTGTTAGGTACCAAGTTGGAGAAGGACAGCCATTCAAAGTGGAATGATACATTTGCTTAAATTAGACTCAGTGAATGGCTTCTCTTCCACTACCTTCAAAAGAATCAAAGGTCATTCAAACAGAGGATGAAATAATGACTATTAAATGGTCAAGCCATAGAATTTTCTTTAGGAAAAAATAACAGGAGAGGCATACTCTTCAGATTCCATCCCCCTTCTGTCTTCATTGAGTTGGGCTTGAACAAAGAGTAAAAGCTAGGGAGGATGAGACCCATAATTATTCTAACAGCGGGAGGTGAAGTAGTGCATTAAGCAATCCTTACATGGTGAAAGGCCAGGCCAGGGTAGCTGTTCCCTTATAGGACAGGATGGCTGGCATCAAAGGCTGTCGCCTCATCACACCTCCCAATAATTAGGACCTTGAAGGGCTAGTGATTAAATCCCTCAAGCATCTTAATAGGTATAATGGTTCATCTCTGCTAGGCAGTATGGTATGAAGCAAAGAACAATGAACTTGGAGCCAGAAGAACTGGATTCGTGTCCAGGGTTCTGTCACCTCCATCTCCTACCTCCATGCTTTTGTGTATGGGATTCCCCCGTGCCTGAAATTTCCTCTCTCCTCACTTCCATTTCTTGTGATCCCTAGCTTTTTTCAAGACTCAGCTCAGATGCTGCTTCCTACATGAGGCTTTTCCTGATACCTCCAGTTCTGTTTTTGGAACCCTTTTATCCTCTGTCGTAGACTCAGTACTAAGTATTGATTCCAAGGCAGAAGAGTGGTAAGGGCTAAGCAATGGGGTCAAGTGACTTGCCCAGAGTCACACAGCTGGGAAGTATTTGAGGCCAGATTTGAACCCAGGACCTCCTATCTCTGGGTCTGGATCTCAATTCACTGAACTACCTAACTGCCCTCCTCCCTCCAGTTGTTAACATTCTTTTCCTCTTGAAATTATGCCATAGAATTTTTTTGTTAGTTCACATTAACGTTTTTGTATACATTTTGTGTATCCCCAAGCAGAAGGTAAGATCCTTGAGACTAGGAACATTTTCCTTTTCTTCTGCTTCTCATACATATGGCTCAGTGTCTTGGGCAGCTAGATGGTGTGGTGGAAAGAGTACTGACTGGAGCATCCAAGTGGATCTGTGAATAGAGAGGCAAGCCTAGAGACAGGAGGTCCCGAGTTCAGATTTTGCTTCAGATACTTTCTAGCTGTATGACACTTAACCGCAATTGCCTAGTTCCCATCATTCCTCTGCCTTAGAATTGACACTCAGTATCCATTTCAAGACAGAATGAAAAGGCTTGAAAAAGAAAAAAGAAAGAAATGGTATTGCCCTTGAAATTAAGAACATATTTGGCTTCAGCCACTTGCTATCTAGACAACCTTGGGCAAATTACTTTAGCTCTGTTTGTCTCAGTTTCCTCATCTATAAAATGGGAATGATAATACGAGTAGCCACCTCCCAGGGTTGTTGTGGGATCAAAAGAGATAGTAATTGTAAAGTGCTTATCACAGTGCTTGGCATTAATAAAAGTACTATATAAATATCATCTATCTATCTATCTATCATCATCATGATCATTTGTAAATTAAGACTAATACCAGCACCTACCTCCCAGGGTAGATATGAGATCAAGTGAGATAATAATTGTAAAGTGCTTAGTATAGTGCCTGGCACATAGAAAGTGCTAACCATGGGAAAAATATTTTTTAAAAATCAAATTTCTAGTCATATGACCTTGGACTAGTTATTTTTCTTTTCTGAGTATCCATTTTCTCATTCCCTTTTAATAGAACATGAATGATACTAGTATTATATTATAAAGGGGAATGAATTTAATCTCAAATATGCCTACTTCACAAATGAAATGGCCCGGACTCAAGCACTTTGGTAGCACCGCCATGATGCCCCTGCAGGTTTAATACCTGTCCCTGACTAGTAATCATCTGAGCTTTGGGCTCCAAATCAAGCTATTCCAGGAAAGCTGAATGAATACTGGATTAGAACGGAGCAAACATTTAAAAAATATTTATTCCAGAATCTTGGGAATTGGAAGACACTTTAGAGGTCAGTGAATCGAAGAGACCTTGGATACGAGTCTCAATATTTGCTCTTGGCATGGCTTTGGCCCATGAGTTCTTTTTAGCCGTCAAGCTGAACTCTCAGTTTTCATGTCATGAAGTCCCTTTCTTCGGCAATCAGGCTTTCACACGTTCTCTTTAAATACAGCCAGAAAGATGACGTGGAAGGAAAAAAGCATACCATCCCCGGGGTGCCAGCAGCCAAACAGGTTGGAAATGTTTTCTCTGATAACCTCAGCTCCACTGAGGTTCTTTCACTAGGTTTAAGAGAAGAAATCTTTCTGTTTCTATTAACGACAGTCAAGAGAGTGCAGGGATGCTCCAACTCAGCCTTTTCAATCGAAATTCAGGACTGTCCTTGATCAAGGAAAGCTGAGCATCCAAGATGGGAGACTGGGGGAGGGAGACAAGGGGAAGAGTGAATCTGCTTTTTAAGAACGTTTTCACTTGAGCTATCCTGGTGAACCAGGGAGCAGAGCTCTCTCACCCCCTCACCTGAAACAAGAGCTTGACAAGTGAGGAGCGAGTGGGAGTGCTTGCAGATCAGAGCTCGACAGCCAATATCTTGCTACCCAAGGGAGACAACATACCCTGGGCTTTTGGTCTTTTATAATTAGTTCCACAGAGAGA
Source organism: Monodelphis domestica (assembly GCF_027887165.1). Taxonomy (NCBI): domain Eukaryota; kingdom Metazoa; phylum Chordata; class Mammalia; order Didelphimorphia; family Didelphidae; genus Monodelphis; species Monodelphis domestica. The sequence goes on along the minus strand of NC_077233.1, from coordinate 53,824,101 downwards.
ATCCAGGGGAATCAGAAGAGACAGAAAGAGGCTGTCTGTTACAGTCTAGGAAAGTGACTATTATCAGCTTGGATTATACTATTTTGGAATTGATGGGATCCTAGTGAGAAGATGTCACTTCTTTGCTCATAAACTATTGCTGGCTTCCCATTAACTTCTTGTGCACCTGCTTCAGTCATAGCCGGTTCTTTGCAACCCTATATGGAGTTTTCTTGGGAAAGATACTAGAGTGGTTTGACGTTTCTTCTCCAGTTCATTTTCAAGATGAAGAAACGGGGGCAAACAGGATTAAATGAGTTGCCCAGGGTCATACAGCTAGTAAGTGCCTGAGGCTGGATTTGAACTCAGGTCTTCTGGACTCCACACCCCATGTTCTATCAACAGCACCACCTACCTCTCCCTACTGAAACCACCTAGCTATATCCTAAGGGATAATTATTTAGGGGCACCTGCTATCTGGTTCCAACCTAATTATCTAGCTGCTACATATTATTTTCTTCATGAATTCTGAACCACCACTTCCTTGCTCTTATTTTGTCCTCTCCCCCCTTTCCTTTTTGCTCTACTCTATTGAGGGATCCCATAGCACAAAATGTACTAGACTTCCTGTTAAGACAGTTTCCATTGTTAGTTGATTGGGCTTAATGTCATTGACTCAGCCAGAGTAGAAGAACATGGATGCTTCAACATATTCCTGAATGCCATGGAAAGGTTGGCTGCCTTTTCCATTTGCCATTAGACACTACTGTGTGGAGCCTTCATACCTCCCCTCCACCATGTCCCCTCCAACCATTCTTAATCTAAAAGACTTTCCTTTCTTTGGATGCAGCAAAATTTTTACTCTGAAGGCTTTACAATGGCTGGCTGGGGAGAATTTTGATGCCACCACAATTTGAAGGACTCAATCCTTGCTCTTTGAGGCAGGGGATGGGGACAGGAAGATTAAGATAAAGATCAGTGTATCTGCACTGCCCATCCTTAGAAGCAACTAGCTTTCTTCTCTTTTTAAAAACCCTAAGTTTTGGTTTCAAGGCAGAAGAGCAGTAAGGGCTGGGCAATGGGGGTTAAGTGACTTGCCCAGGGTCACACAGCTAGGAAGTGCCTGAGGCCAGATTCCAACCTAAGACCTCCCATCTCTAAGTCTGATTCTCAATCCACCTAGCTGCCAACAAAAAGTTGGCTTTCTTTTTAAGATTTAGCTCTCACACTTTGGGGGCCAGGATGAGCCAGAGGGACCTTGGAGTATTTTAGGAAGGAGACCTTAGAGATCATCTCGTTCAACTGAATGATTCTGCAGATGACAAAAACGAGCCTCTGAGAGGAGATGTCTTGTTCCCTCTGAGCCAGCTAACAAACTGGAGAGTGGGGATTTGAATACAAGACCTTGATCCAAAGCTTATTCTCTTTCTGCTCTATTAGGCTGCCTTTTATTGAATCAGATGAGCATCCAACAAGACATCCAAGAGATGTACTTAACTCTTTTTGAGGGTGTTGAGTGTTACGTATATATTGTTAGACTTGGTTAATAGGATGGTTAGTTTTTCTGAACTGCTTCTTTCTTTCTTTCTTTCTTTCTTTCTTTCTTTCTTTCTTTCTTTCTTTCTTTCTTTCTTTCTTTCTTTCTTTCTTTCTTTCTTTCTTTCTTTCTTTCTTTCTTTCTTTCTTTCTTTCTTTCTTTGTCTTTGATATTAAGGTAGGGGAAGAGGAAGGGCCTTTTGAGAAATGAAAACAAAATAAATACAAAGGATACCAACTAGCAGCCCCGATAAAAATAAGTGGAAAGGCTTCTCACCTCTGTTAACATGACCAGACCAAGGAAGTAGGAGACTATAGACAGGGCCAGGATGAGCAGTTCCCTCCGATAGCCTCGCCGAAAAGTCTTTGGGTACATGTCCACCACTGCTGTTACAAGGCTCTCCACGCAGACAAACTAAAGAGAAGACAAGGGGTTGAGTTAGGGAATCCACAGGATTCCAGCCAATGGGATTCTGGTGGGAAGTAAGCATGGTGGCTCAGAACCTAGCCCAAGGCTATTGATTAATGCTTCCTAAAGGGGAAGAACATTCTTTCTAATGCCTTAGGAAGGGGATATGGCTACCCTAGGGTGGGATGGTCCTGGGTTCAAATCCTGACTCTGTTCCTTATTACCTGTGTGATCTTAGACAAATGACTTCCCTCTCATTCACATTTGGGGTTATAGACATTGATCTAGGGAGGATCTTAGAGGGTGGCACAGTAGAAAGGGTTTGATCTAGGTTCAAGGCTTATGTCTAATGCTTAACTCCCTGACTTTGGGTAAGAAGTTTAGCTTTTCTGAGCATCTGTCTCCCCATCTGTAATAAGGGAGATAGACTCAATAGACTCTGAGGTCCTTCTCAGTTTTAGATCGATGAGCCCTCATTTTATAGACATTGAGACGGATGCCTAGAAAAAGTTAAGTGACTTTCCCATCATCACACAGGAAGAAAGTATTGGAGCTGACATTGGAACCCAGACTCTGAATCCATAATTCTTACCATTGTACCCTTCAGAAGCAGTTTTTTATATAAGTGCTTTGTAGATTTACAAAGCTCTCCTCTTAAAATGGTCCACTGTAAGTAGTAGTTGTTGTAGTTGTAGTCATCGTCATTGTCATAGTAACACATAGCATTTTACCTAGTTAGCTGATGAGGATATAGGCAACCTTGTGGCATAATAGATAGATCACTAAGCCTGGAGTCAGGAAGATCTGAGTTCAAATCCTTCCTCAGACACTTATTAGTTTTGTAACTCTAGACAAATTATTTAACTTTTGTTTGCCTCAGTTTCCTCATGGGGATGATGATAACAGCATCTACGTCTGAAGGTTATTATAAGGATCAAAGTAAATAAAAATTTTAAAGCACTTAGCACAATGCCTAGCACTATTATATTGACCATCATTATTGTTGTTGTTGTTATATGGGGGGCCTGGCATGTTTATATTAGCTATTATTATAATAATTATTATATGGAGGTTCAGAAGTGACTTCTGCAAAGTCCTCACGAGTCAGTGGTGGATGATGGGCTCAAATTCAAGCTTTCTAGCTCCATGGCCGGTGTTATTTCCATGAAGTATTCCTTTGTTCTATGTTCTGTTAATCTTCTAGCCTGGACTAGATTGTAAACCCCAATCTTACAATTGGGTAATGTCCCACATTATCCAATGTGGTAGGTCCAACATAGGACCATTGACTTAAGAGCTGGAAGGAGCAATGGAGATCATCTAGTCCAACCTCTTTCATTTCCAGATTAGATAATTGAGATTCCAAGAGGAAAAATTTACTGGTCCTAAATCACACAAGAAGTAGATAGAGGCAAGATTTGAACCCAGGTCCACACATCCTGGATCCAGGATTCATCCCACTATACCAACCAACCTCTGGATATTTCTGTCCCATGCACCTCCTTGTATTCATCATGGTACCTAGCAAGGGCCAGGACACTCAGAAGGTGCCTGACACATCCGTTTGTTGGTTTGATTATTTTCCCCCCTTCCTAAGTGGAGAATGGTATAGATTCTGGCCTTTTCTGGGGCCCCCTACTATGAAGGTTAAGAAATGTAGACCAGGAGAGAGAACCAGGCTTGGAGTCAAGATGTCCTGGGTTCAAATCTGGTCTCAGACACTTCCTAACTGTGTGATTCCTGGGCAAGTCACTTAACCCCAATAGCCTAGCCCTTATAGCCCTTCTGCCTTAGAACTGACACTTGGTATGAATGCTAAGCCAGAAGGGAAGAGTTTGTAAAAAAAAAAGAAAGAAAGAAATGCAGACCAGGATTCTGGCAACTTCTATCTGATCCTATCATACTGGGCATGTTTGGGGCTTGGGGTGCAGAACAACTTAGGTACAGTTAGCTCCCTGGGGGGTTCTGAGAGCCCAGGGAGGACTCTGCAGTCGTCCCTCAGCTGATGACAAGTCCTCGCTTCACAGGCTTTGACCTGGGACAATAGAAAGTGATTATCAGGAAAAAATGCCCAGTCCCTCACCACCACAGCTTAGTAACGATTGCCCAGAAACCCATTCTGGGGAAGAAATTGGATTTGGCCGACTGAATTGATGGCCATGCCAAGGAGGGTTAAATGACTTGCATAAGGTCACAGAGGACCCTCTCTGAGGTAGCTGATAACCCCCGCAGCTTTGGTGGCCTCCCAATAAGAGAACACAAAAAGGTAATTCTGTGCAATGAGAGATTGGCTTTGGAAAACTCCTTGGTATTATGGGAGACTTATAGAGCTCTGATAAGCTGCACTGTTGAAATCCTGGGTCACACATCTGGACTGTTTCTTCATTTTAATGAAAGAAAGGGGGCAGGACGGGATAGCATTGATGAAGCACCTACTCTGTGCTAAGCCCTAGGAATACAAAGAAATGCAGAAGGCAGTCCCTGGTTTCTAGGAGCTCACTCAAAAGACTAGATTTGGAATCTAGGTTCAAATCTCAGCTCTGCTACTTATAACCTCTGTGACCTTAGGCAAGTCTCTCCCCCCCACCCTCCCTCTCTCTCTCTCTCTCTCTCTCTCTCTCTCTCTCTCTCTCTCTCTCTCTCTCTCTCTCCCTCCTTCCTTTCTTTCCCTCCCCTGCTCTCCCTCTCCCTCCCTTCCCCCCTCCCTCTCCCTCCCTTCCCCTTCTCTCCCTCAGTTTCCTTCCCTGAGGAAGAGTGTTGGGACTAGATGACCACTCAAGTCCCTCCCAGGTCTAAATCTAGGGATTTTATGTGGTTTTAAGTTCATATTCCCCCTCCTCTCTGCAAATGGACACATGGACACACAAGGATGGAAAAGAAGAGGTTGTATGTTGGGAAGGAATAGGAGATAAGGTTACATCTGCAAGGTCCGGACTGTGGAGAGCCTTGAATGCCAAGGTTCGGAGATTGGGGCTGATTCAAAAGCTTGCAGGGAGTCAATGTAGGTCCATAAACAGAGGAGGGTCATGATGGAAGTGTTATGACAACATGGATTAGAGAGGAGAAGATAGCGTGGATTCTGTTTAGAAGTGTGTCATAGTAGGATCATAGATTTAGGATTTCTAAGGAACCTTTAGGTTCTCTCCTCTCTGTTTATCAGGGAGGAAACTCTCTCCTAGAAGGGATAAGCAACTCATCCCAAGTGACAAAATTACAGGTGGTGGGGTGTAGCAGAATCAGGGTTCAAACTCGGGTCTCCAAATCCAATTCTCCTTGTTCAGTCTAGTCCCAAGGAGCATAGTCTCTGCTCTTAGGGGAACTTACCCTTTAATAGAGGATGTAAGGTTTATAGACCCTAAATAGTCCTACAGTAATATAACAAAGAGAAGGAATCTACTGTGGGTGGGGCAATCAGGAAAGGCTGCCCAGAAGAAGTGGCATTTAAGATAAATTGTAAAGGAGGGGTCAGATTTGAATAAGCAAAGATTAGGGAAAAAAAAGATTATTTCTAAAGGGGAGAACAGAATGGATAAAGACCCCTCTATATAATGTAAGCTCCAGAGAAGGTTTCCATTTTTTGTCTTAGCACAGTGTCAAACACATGGTAGGTGCTGCTTAAAAAAATACTTGTTGGGTGAATCCTTTAGAGCCAGGAATCACAGTGGGAAGTCTGGGGCACAGTGAGGAGGTGGTCTAGCTAGAGTGGAAGATGAATGTTGGGGAACAGGGAGATAAGGTTGGCTGGGGCAGGTGGGGCTGGATGGTGAAGGATCTTGAATGCTAAGCCAAGATGATATGCAGACAGGTTATGCCCAGTAGAATGTAAACTCCTTGAGGATGGGGGATGCTTTGAATTTGTATTTGTATCCCAATGCTTGGCACAATGCCTTGCTGTTTGATAGATACCTTTTGAAATCATTGGAGATGAATTGAATTGGACACTAACTCCAAGCAGAAGGAAGAGATCATTTCCTCAAGAACCGTAGAACCTTCTCACCAAGCCTTCCTCAGGAGTATCTTACCTGGCTGTCCAGTCCCAGGAAGATGAGCATCATGAAGAACAAAGCAGCCCACAGAGGAGAAAGAGGCATCATGGTGACTGCTTTGGGGTAGGCAATAAAGGCTAGTCCTGGCCCTAGAGACAAGGAAAGAAACGGTCATGAGGTCCATACCCCTCACCCAGGTAGATTACCTTCTGTAGAGCTGCCTCACTTGCCCATGTCAGGGGCATGTTCTTGCAAGCTGCTGACGGCAGGAAGCAGGGGTGGGGTGGGGTGGGGGGGAGAACTTTATAAGAAATCACTTTTACAGATAACTGATTGGCCTTTGATTTCAGCTCCTGGGTCCATGTGGGAAGTTGAGGTGGAACGGTTATGGAATAGAGGGAAGGAGGCATTCAGTATGGTACGATTTGGATTCAGTATCAGAAGATCCGGGATTAAATCCTCAGATTTACTTCTTGGGTTTGGGGTGAGCTACTAAATCTCTCTGATTCTCAGACTCATCTATAAAATGAAATGGTTCAACTTGGCTTGATGAAAGGGAAAACTACCGAACACTTAAAGTTATCCAGAAGTGGAATAGCCTGCCTTGGGGGGGAACCTATTGGTTCCCTCTTATTGGAGGTATCTGAGTGGTCAGCTAACATTTACTGAACACCTGTTGTGTACCAGGCACTGTGCTAAGGGCTGGAGATACAAGAAAGATTCAAGACAGTCTTTGTTCTTAAGGCACTCAGTTGCGCATGCTATAGATGGGATTCTTTTTCTGGTAGGGGTCATACTAATAACTAATCATAATAGCATTTAGATAGAACTTTAAGATTTGCAAAGCACTGTATTTATTTTAACTCATCAGATCCCCATAAGAACCTTGTGAGATAGTTTTGTTGTACAGATGCAGAAACTGAGGCTCATAAAAGTTAAATGACTTGCCTAGGATCACACGGCATATCCAAGGTAGGATTTGAATTCAGGTCTTCCTAATGCCAACATCCTATCCATTATGCCACCTAACTGCTTTCCAAGGACATTTGCAATTCAAAAATTCTCTGATTTTGTAACTAAATAATCATGAAATCTTTTCTAGCTCTAAAGCTATGCTCCTAATTATTTCATTTCTTTTTCTTTTTCTTTAGGGGAAATGAAAGAAACTCTAATTTCAGTCTATTTCTTTAGAGTGAGTGGAATTTTGGGATGCCTTCTGTAGATTTCTATCTTCCAAGGAGGATTTGTGCAAGGGCAAGGGGCAGAAAGTGTGGATTTAAACTCCGTGGAGATCCCTCTGGAGGTGGTTGAAAAAAATGAACATTAAACAATAGGTAAGGAAATCTGGATTCTAAGTCTAGCTCTGCCACTAATGTACCTTTGTGACCTTGGGCAAGTCCCTCCTCCCTTATGGAACCTCAGTTTCCTTCTCTGTAAAAGGAAGGGTTTTATATGGGTCATGGCTATCTTAACCTGGAATCTACGTAGGACCTAAATGTCCATGGATACACTTTAGAGAGTCCATGCCTCTTTTTATAGCTTCAGCGCTTTAGCACAGTGCCTGGCACATAACGGGTGCTTAATAAATGTTTCTTGAATATTAAATGTTTCTTGACTAATTGAAAAACTGGGAAAATCACATCTTTGTTCCAATATTATTGGTTTTCCTTGATGTTGTTCTTCAGTCATTTTCAGTCATGTCCAACTCTTCATGACCCCATTTGGGGTTTTCTTGGCAAAGACACTGAAGTGATTTTCTGTTTCATTCTCCAGCTCATTTTATAGCTGAGGAAACTGAGGCAAACAAGGTTAAGGGACATGCCCAGGGTCACACACCTAGTAAGTGTCTAAAGTCAGATTTGAACTTAGGAAGATGAGTCCTCTTGACTCCAGGCCAAGCACTCTGTCCACTGCACAACCTTCTGTGAAAAGATCCATAGCTTTCACCAGGCTGCCAGAGAACCCCTGGATTCAATGATCTCTCAGTTTCCTTTTTGTTTGGGCATTCAATTCCAGGAGGTTGACTAAGGTCGGTTGAAGCAATAGAGGGAATCAGGCACAAAGAACTGAACCCTTCTGACTCTTTAATTTCCTTCCTAATATGAGGCCAGGGCAGAACCTACTCCTCTTGTTTGGGTTTTGGTTTTGTTTCCCAGGGAGGGAGACTGTTCATCCTTTAGGTCAAGGCCTTGAGCATGGATATTTTCCATTTCTGAACAAACTTGTGCACATGGAAGCTTAGCATGGAAGGTGCAGATAGCCTCCTTAATTCTAAAAAGCAACCTATTAGAGCACCACAACCAGCCTATTAGGAGGAAAAAAGTAGGTATTACTTGAGAGTGATAAAGGTCAAGTTAAATAATAGGCTACTTGAAATACAGAGTTCTAAGTTGGAAGATAGGATCAGAAGGGAAACTCATCACATGGCCACCTATTAATTCACAAAGGCGTCTTGGGAAATTCAATTGAATTTCCTGGGGTGAGAGCTGATTAGCTTCTTTCCATCCTTCCCCAGTAAGGTAGTTCAGGGGACCATTAGGATATCTGGCTAGGCTGCCCATTCATTCTATCCTTATTTTCTTCTAATGGAAATAGCCTTTAGTCTAGACTACTTGGGGGATAAGGGAATAGTCATCCAAGGCTCGTCTTTTACTCTCCCTCATGCACTGTATATTCCAGTCAAACTGATCTAATACTGTTCCCCATGAACAGAATTCTAGTTCCAATTCTCTTGTCTTTGCACTGACTGTGCCTGGCATGCACCGTCTCTTAGAATCCCTAAGTTCCTTCAAAGTTTAGATAAAATGTCGACTTTCCCCAAAAGCCTTTCTTGATTCACTAGTTGCTAGTGTCCTGCTCATGAACTTTCTCTGCATTCATTTCATTTTTTTGTTTTCCTTTTCTTTTTTTTAATTTCCCAATTACATTTTTTAATTTAATTAGATGATTTAGTATATTTTTCCACGGTTACAAGACTCATGTTCTTTCCCTTCCCTCCCTCACCCCCTTCCCATATTTGACACACAATTCCACTGGATTTAATGGGTATCATTGATCAAGTCCCATTCCCATATTATTAATATTTGCACCAGGGTGGCCTTTTAGAGTCTACTTTCCCAGTCATAGCCCCACTAAACAATGTGATCAAGCTGTTGTTTTTCTTCTGTGTTTCTACTCCCACAGTTCTTCCTCTGGATGTGGATGGTGTTCTTTCTCATAAGTCCCCCAGAATTGTCCTGGATCATTGCCTTGCTACTAATGTTCAATTTAATACCTATTTTGTCTCTGCTTCTTTGTGTATACATATCATAGCATGTCAGCTCCTCAAAAGCAGGGGCCCTTTCATTCTTGTCCCTGTATTCCTTGCAGCTAGCACAATGTCACCAGTAGGTGCTGACTAAATGCTTGTTAAATCAGACTGAATTAGATGGAGTCTTATTAGTGAAGCCTGGCCTGGACAGCTGAGCATGGTGATTGTACAGAGTCTTTGGGTTCAAAACCAACCTGAGAGCAAATGAGCCATAGAATGCCTGCGTTCCAAAATCGTAGGGTTGTTGGAGTAGCTAAGTAGCTCAGGGATAGTGAGTCAGCCCTGAAATGGGTAGGTCCTGGGTTGAAATTTGGAAAAAAATCAATTCCCATTCTTGAGGAAACAAGTCTAATGGGGAGAGAAAACTTGCAAACAAGGGCTGCTAGGTAGCACAGTGGATAGAGTGTCAGGCTTAAAGTTAAGAGGTCCTGCATTCAAATATGGTGGCCTCAGAAAGTTCCTAGTTGTATGACTCTGGGCACGTCACTTAACCTCCGTTGCCCAGCCCTTATCACTTTTATACTTTGGAATTGATACCTAGTATTAGTTCTAAGCCAGAAGATAAGGCTTAAAAAAGAATTGTAAGGTTGGAGAATCTGTTTGCCCCCGAGAATGTCTATATAATAACCCAACAAGGAAAGGTAGAAAAACTGGGATGGAGAGGAAGCTTGATAGGTTAGCTACGGGGCTCCAACACTAATGTCCCTTTCATAAATATGACTGTAACTGTCCTCATGGCTGGATCTACATGGAACCCTGTAGTCTCCATGCTGGAAAACATCTTAGGAGCCACCCAATCAGATCTCTGCTCCCACTTCACCGTCTCCTTAGAATGAAAGAATGTAAAGCTGGAGGGAAACAACACTACATTAAAAGAAAATCTCTGCTGATCTAGGATAGGCTTCTAAGATCTGGAAGCCTAAAGCTCCATCAGCATGTGTCCCTTAACTGGGTAATGGGCTGAACCGAATGAAATGACTTCATTTGGCTAGAAGATTACACTTCCTTCTCTTAAATGAAGGGTGAAACCCAGGAGGGTTATCTCCTTGTTCAGGCAGAGGTAAATGATGCAAGGCGACTGGTACCACGGTGCCACCCAGTGGGGAGAAGAAGTGGTTGGCTGCACTGGAGGTGAGAATTCCCAGAGAGGCTTTTGTTACCTGCCTGCACACACAGATCTCCTGCTCCTGGTGTGTGTTTTGTGATGCTTTCCAGGTCCAGTTCCTTCACTTCACTCCTTAACTGATTACTTTTTCTCTGTAATTAATCCCATCTCCTTCAAATTATCTTGTATATATTTTGTTTTTATTCATCTGTTTGCATGTATTTTTTTGATTTCTTAAAAAACCCTTACCTCCTGTGTTGGAATCAATACTATGTATTGATTCCAAGGCAGTAGAGCTGTAAAGGCTAGGCAACTGGGGTTAAGTGACTTGCCCAGGGACAAACAGTGAGGAAGTATCTGAAGCCAGATTTGAATCCAGGTCCTCTGGACTCCAAGATGGGTACTCTATCCATCAAGCCACTTAGTTGCCCCTGTTTGTATGTTTTCTCCCCTCATTAGATCCTTATCAGCAGGAATTGATTTTGTCTTTGTATCTCCAGTGCCTGGCACATAGTGCATGCTTAATTCATTGACTGACTGGCTGATTGACTATTGGCCATTTCTAGATGTCTGTGTACTCTGGCAGGAAAGGAAGAAAAAGGCCAGGAAGAATAATGAGGAGAGTAGGGAAAGGAATCTGGAGGCTGGGATTTTAACCCAAGCTCTTATTGCTAAACTCTCCATGTGATCTCTGTGCCTCAGTTTATTGCATAATCAAATAAAAGGGTTAGAGCATTGTATCAGATGTAGAGTCAGTGGTGACGATGATGATAATTTTTTAAATAATTCATGTTTTTAAAAATATTTTTATCCAGACAACATATAGATACAATAGTTCTCTGACATTTTGTGTAATGATGGTAATCAAAAGATAGCATTGCGTAGTTGGTAGAGGGCTGGATTTGGAGTCAGAAAATATCTGAGTTTGAACCTTGCTTCAGAAATTTACTAGCTGTATCACTCTGGGCAAGTCACTTAACCTCTCTAGAGCTCAATGGCATCCTGCTATTATTAAGTGTGTTAATCTATAAAATGAGAGTGTTGGACTTGAATGCTAAGGTCCCTTTCAGTTCTGATCTTGGATCCTGTGACCTATAATTTGGGCTTCTGGTGCTACCTGTGACATACACTGGCTTCACATCTCAGGGCACCCAAGCCTAAGATGGCAAATTGTAGATTTGTTGACCAACACTGGTGATGGGTTTCCTCATTTCGAGCTTTCATTGCCAATGATAGCAGAACTTGGCCCAAGAAAAGAACAAACAACTAAACCGAACTGTGAGAGCCTTTCTCTTCTATCTACCCTGCCTGTGTCTTTTAGTACCTAGTATTTCTAGGATGCTTCTCCCATTAAAATATAGGGTCCTCAAGGAAGAGGATGTTTTTAGTCTTTTATTGCACTTAGTAGAGGCACACAGTAAGCCTTGAAATAATTGTTCAATGACTCTTGACTGTATGGCATTTTGAAGTTTGTCTAAGTGTCTCACAAACATTTTCTCACTTAAGCCTCCCAATAATCTGTGAAATAGGTATTACAGTTACCACTTCTGGATTTTTACAGATAAGAAAACTGAGGCTCAGAGAGATTAACTGACTTGCTCCAGCTCATACAACTAGTAAGTGTCAAAGGGGGGATCTGAATCCAGGTCTTCCAGACTCTAAGGACAACATTCAATCCATTGCAGCCCAATAAGATAATGTATGTCAAACACTTTGTAAACATTATACACACACATATGTGCTAGTCATCATCAGTTTATTAAAGTTAAAGGGCACATCCTTCCTTCATTTTATATTTTTAAGCCCCTTACCTTCTGCCTTAAACTTGATGCCATGTATTGGTTCAAGGCAGAAGAATGGTAAGGACTAGGCACTTATAGTTAAGTGACTAGCCCAGGGTCACAAAGCTAGGAAGTACCCAAAACCAGATTTGAACCCAGGATCTCCAATCTTGGCTTTCTAACCCCTAAGTCACCTGGCTGCCCCTCCACCTTTTCTTATAGACAATGGCATCATAGGGTAGCATTTCTAATCAGTGTTTATAACTATTCTTTTCCCATTTTCTTTGGGATGGAGGGGGGAAAGGAATAAGTATTTATTAAATCTATACTATATTCTAGATACAACTAAGTGCTTTAACAATATTATCTTATAATAAAAAAGAGGAAAGGACCTGCTTGTACAAAAATATTTATAGCTGCTCTTTTTATGGTAGCAAAGAGTTGGAAATTGAGAGGATGTCCATCCATTGGGGAATGGCCAACAAATTATGGTACGTGCTGGGGATGGAATACTATTGTGCTATAAGAAATGATAAGCAGGATGATTTCAGAAAGAGCTGGGAAGATCTGTAGGAACTGATGCAGAGTAAAATAAGCAAAACCAGGAGAACATTGTACACAGCACAGCAATATTGGGCAATGATCAACTGGGAAAACTTGGCTACTTGTAGCCACGCACTGATGGGATAATTCTGAAGGACTTACCATGGGGAATGCTATCCATCTCCAAAGAAAGAATAGTTGGAGTCAGATGGATGTGGATCAAAGCAGACTATCTTTCACATCAGTGTATTTATGGTCTTATTTGGGGGTTTGGGTTTTACATGAGTGTACTCTTACGACAATGACCAATATGGTGTGTGTTGCACCATACCATGTACTACGTATGCCCATATCATTCTCACAACCCTGTGAGGTGGGTGCTATTATTTTCTTCTTTTATCGTTAAGGTAACTGAAGCAGATAGGAATTAAATGGCTTCTTCCAGTCCTACAGCTAGAAAGTATGTGGAGCTACATTGGAACTCAGGACTTCTTGACTCAAGGCTCAGAACTCTATCCCCTGTGCTACCTAGCTAAGCCTGGTTTCACTGGTGGGAGGCATTGTTTGAGGGTGTTCATTGTAAGTATGTACATGATGTCTTGAAAAAAAATGATCAATACATTAAGAAAGAAATACACAAAACCCAAATAGTCCTCTTCTGCTCTAGGCAAACATACCTGATTCTGCTACCTCCGCAATGGGCACTCCTTGCTCATATGCCATGAAGCCGAGGACAGAGAAGATGGCAAAGCCGGCCACGAAGCTGGTGCCACTGTTCAAACAGCACAGCATGATGCAGTCTCTGAAGGAGAGAAGTAAGAGTACCTTACATAGAATGGCCCTGGAAGTCCTCAGAACACACTTCTGTAGGCTCCAATCCCCAGAGGGAGGTACCATGTATTACTCGTTTGTGAGCACATTGGTAACGATGACGATTCACATTAATGTAATTCTTTGTCATATGCAAAACCCTCTTCAGTTAACAAGCTTAGTATCCTTCCCATTTTCTGGATGAGGAATTGGGATCAGAGAGAGATGTGCCCACAGGACTATGAGCTCAGAAGACTTAACTCTGTTACTTCCTGTGTGACCTTGGACAAGTCGACTTATGTCATCTCTTTGGGCCTCAGTTTCTTTTTTCTGTACAATAAAGTAACTGGGTGAGTAACAACTAATAAGTATCAGAAAGGAGATTTTGACCAATGTCTTCTGACTTCAAGTCTAGCTCTCTCTCTCTCTCCTATATGGAGCAGCTAGATGGTGCCAACAACCAGCTTGAAGAGAGAAGGACCTGAGTTCAAATTGACTTCAGTAGCTGTGTGGCCCATGGCAATTCCCTTAACACCTATCTTCCTCAATTTGCTCAGCTGTAAAATGTGGATAATGATGGTATCTATCTCTCAGGATTGTTGCAAGAATGAAATAAGATAAGAATTGTAAAGCTCTTAGCACAATTCCTGGCACATTGTAAGCACTATATTAACATTAGTTACTATTATTTTTCATCTCCACTATGCTGGGCAACAATGATCTCCTGCTTTTTGGAAGTCTGTGATCATCACCATAACACCATTTGCTCAGTGTTTCCTATTTTGCCAGCCTCTTTCCCACATCTAATTAACAAGACTTTACATTTGTCTGAGGCTTAGGTTCACTCATAAAGAGCTGCTATTGGTTTATTGCATCAGCCCTGGGAGGGAGGCAAGGTGGGTACTGTGATGCCCATTTTACAGATAAAGAAACAGAAACTCAGAGAGATGAAGGGTCTTGTCTGAAATCATTTGGCAAGTAAGAAGTTAACTAGAACCAGCTCTTCTGATCCCTAAATTCGCTGATCTAATCTTCCCGAAAGGAGAACTTAGGTGTTGCAACCAGTGTGGAGTCAGGAAGACTCATCTTCTTAAGTTCAAATCTAGCCTTAGACACTTACTAGCTATGTGACCCTGGGAAAGTCACTTAACCCTATTTGCTTCAGTTTTCTCATCTGTAAAATGAGCTGGAGATGGAAATGGCCAACCACTCCAGTATCTTTGCCAAGAAAATCCCAGATGGGGTCATGAAGAATCAGATAGGACTGAACAACAACAACTTTCTAACAAGCCAATGGAATAATAAAGGCAGGTGTTGTTCTTCCCACTCTAGAGATAAATACTTTTGAAATCAAGAAATATTCAATGCTTTGTCCAAGGACATATTATACCCTCCGAATTTCAAAGCCATAAAAAGGGAGTCTGGACAATAAACAGCAAGAGGAAAGAGAAGCTGGTGCCACCCTATCTCACACTCAGGATCATGAGAAACTAGGAAAGAAGAGTCTGAGGGAAGTTCCGTGCTCCCCACCTTATCTTCCTAAAAGGAAACTAGAAATCCTGAAGGTTTTCAATATTATTTAGCACAATGTACAGAGCAGAGTTGGGAAGAGGAACACTAGATTTGGCATGAAAAGACCTGGGTTCCCGTCCTTACCCTGGTACTTAGGTAGCCCTGGAAAGAGCAAAATCACTTCTCTTCACTGCCTCGATTTATTCATCTGTAAGATGGAGATGATGATATCTGTAGTGGCCAGCTCAAAGGGATACGTTGATGTCTTATAGAAATGTGAGTTACTATCATCACACAAGATTAGTAAACATCACAACTCTTCAACAGCCCCACCAAACCAGCTTGTTGTTGCTCCTCACAGATGGCATCACGTCCCTGATATCCCTGCCCGGAATGCATTCTCTCTTCATTTTGCCTCTTAGAAACCCTGCTTTTCTTCAAAGCTCATCTCCAACCCCTCATCTTATGTGAAGACTTCCCTGATTTCTCAATAGCTAGTGCCTCCTTCCAATGACCTTGTATTTATTTCCTGCATATTTTGTATATGTTTAGATGTGTATCTCTTCTGACAGAATGTAAACTCCCTGAGGACAGACACTGTTTCATTCTTGCTTTTGTATCTGTGGGACCAAGCACAGTGCCTAGCACATATGAATACATGCTTTCTTGATTGATATATGGAAATGGGTTGCCCAAGGGCAGGGAAGCACATTGGAACAATTCTTAAATTGGGTCTATGGACCTTCAAAGAGTTAGTGGACTATGAACTTGGTGGAGATCTATGAACTTGGATGGGAAAAAATGAATCTTTGTTTTCACTAAATTTTGAACTGTAAACCTAATACATGGGAGATGTCTTGTGATGAAAAATCCCTGTCTTTTGGGCTATGAGATTTGGGGGTGGTTTCTTTTCCTGTTTTTTTTTTTGTTTTTTCTCCAAATAAACTTAAAAAAAAGGCTAATGCCTTTCCTTCAATTGCATTTTTTAAACGGAGTCAATTGGTTTTTTAAAAAATTAATTAATTGGTTTGTTACACTACAATTCTCCAGTATCTCCCACTGTCCCTCCACTCCGTGTGCTAGAGAAGGCATCATTTAACAAAAAAGATATATGCATATATAAAACTCCGTCTTAGCTTGTTTCTATTTATCAGTTCTTTCTCTGAAGGTGGATACATGTGTCATTTTTCAAACAGTATTTATTTTACTGTATACAATGTTAATTGTTGTTCTTGTTAAGTTATTCAGTCACATCTGATTCTTTGAGACTTCATGGGCCATCACAGCACACCAGGTCCTTCTCTCTTCTACTATCTCCTGAAGTCAATCCCAGTTCATATTTGGTTTCCATGACTCTCCCTATCCATTGCATCTTCTGTTGTCCCCTTTTCCTCTTGCCTCCAATATTTCCCAACATTAGGGTCTTTTCCAACGAGGCCCGTCTTCTCATTACATGGCCAAAGTACTTAAGTTTGGTATGAGGCCATTCAGTGAATACATAGTCGGAATTCATCTCTTTAAGTACTGACTGATTTGGTGTCCTTGTTGTCTATTCAGCACCACTATTCAAAAGCATTGATTGGGGCTCTCAGCTTTCCAACTCTCAGGGCCATACATTGCTACTGGAAAACCCAGAGCTTTGCCTATTTTGTTGGAAAGGTGACGTCTCCGCTTTTTAGCATGCGGTCCAGATTTTCCAGAGCTTTCCTCCCAAGGGGCAAGCATCTCTTAATTTCATGGTTGCAGCCACCATCTGCAGGGATCTTTGAGCCCCCAAATATAAAATCTGACACTGTTCCCCTTTCTCCTCCCTCTCTCGATTTGCCAGGAAATGATGGGACCAGATGTGAAGATCTTTGCTTTTTTTTATGTTTAGCTTCAAGCCAGCTTTTGTATTATCCTTTTTCACCTTCATCAAGAGGCTTAATTCTTCTTCACTTTCTGCCATTCCTTTCAGGCCATTAAAGAAGTAAGTCCATGGCACAAATAAGATTATGAACATTAGGATCCCATTTCTTGGGGTGGAAGGAAATGGCCACAAACAAAGCAGAGCTCAGAGAATTCCAGCCCTCTCTGATGAAAAGATTATAATGAGCCCTGAGAGGGACCCTAGAGATCATTGAGTCTAACCTATTCATGGTACAGAGGTGCCTGAGACTGATAGAGGTCAAGTGATTTGCCCACAAACAGCTCAACTGGGTTCAAATATTGCCTTGTATATTTATCAGTTCTATAATACTGGATAAGTCACTTAACCTCTCTGTGCCTCAGTTTCCTGGCTTGTAAAATGAGGTGGTTGGAATTATTGTCTCTGAGTCTATGCTCTTAGGATTAGACGGAATTGGAACTCAAGGTGGAGGGAAGAGAGAGATATGGAGAGTAAAGAAGACTCAAGTCAGAGGGAGCAGGGGAAGAAGCCTTCAGGGCCCTGAGTAATTAGCAGTGGGTTCTACTGATGCATAAATGTTCTTGTACTCTTCATTACTGCAAATCCCCATGGTGAGGGAGTCCATTTCTGAGAAGTTATTTCCCTGAAATGGTAGCAGAGGGAGGAACTCAATGGCTGCAAGGAAATGGGGGTCTTTAAGGGACCTACCAGCCCTCACTGTGGAGAGCTAATCTAAGCTCACTGCAGCTGCCCACTAAGGGATGCTGTGCAGGTCAGCACAAGCAGAAGGCTGGGAGGGAAAAGAAACTGAAAGGAAGGAATTGGGATGTAAGTAGCAAAGTAAACACAGTGCCTTTGAGTCTTGGTTCATTCCATATATGGGCTTCAGGCATGATGGCTGCCAGACATATCATCACAATGAGCAAGACAAAACCTAAGGATTTAAGAATGGCTTATGGGCTGACAGCTCTATCCACAAGCCTGGAGAAATCTTTCTGAAGAACGAGTTGGCATGCTGGACCTGAGGTGCAAGGCCAGTTATAGTAAAGAAGTTCAGAGCAGAAAAACTGTAATGGATGGAAAACATTGGTTTGGAGTCACTGAATCTCAGATTATAGAGCTGAAATGGGGCCTGTTATTGTGGTGGTGGTGAAGTTGATTAGTCATGTTCAGCTCTTTGTGACTTCTTTTGGGGTTTTCTAAGCCAAGAGACTAGAGTGGTTTGGCATTTTTTTCTCCAGTTCATTTTGCAAATGAAGAAACTGAGGTATACAGGATTAAGTGACTTGCCCAAGTTCATATAGCTAATACAAATTTGATTTTTTTAAGTTCTTTTCCCAGTTATCTTCAGCCTTTCCTAATTGTTTTTTGAATTGTATTTTTATTTCTTTCAAAGCCTGTGTCCAATTTGCTGAAGTTTCTGTGTTTTTGCTTGGTGTTCCTTGGTCCTCTGTTCCAATTGCTCTTTGTTCATTGTCTGGATAGAAGCTGCCAATTATAATTTCTTTTTTTCTTTTTCTATTGTTTACTCATATTTTCCCTTTATCCCCTCCCCCACCCACCCAGTTATTGCCTGTAATCTTGCTCCTTCGATTATGTGCTGGACCTGTGGGTTTGGGCTATTCTGTCCTGAAGGGACTTCTTCTCTGCTCTGCTAATTGGTCAGGTTGAGCCCTGATGTCAGATCTTCCCCAGCTGACAGCAGAAGCTGAAAAGAGCTGGGATTGCCAACCTGCTATCAAGATTGAAGCCTTCACCCTTGGAGCTTAGTCAGCAGGGATCTCAGAGCAGTCTGGGGGAGGGGTTGTTGGAGCTTGAACTTCCCTGCCCTCTGAAGGCTTCTTATCTGCCTTATTATGTGAGTGATTTAATTTACTCCTAAGACCATGATGAGCTGCTTCTTACTGATGTTAGAAAGGACAGTATTGCTTTGGTAAAGTCTGAACTGAATGGCCTTATTCTTGGAATATTTTGTTGTTCAGTCATTTCAGTTGTTTTCAGCTCTTTGTGACCCCATGTAGGATTTTCTTGGTAAAGATATTGGAATGGTTTGCCATTTCCTTCTCTAGCTCGCTTTATAGATGAGAAAACTGAGGCCAACAGGGCTAAGTGATTTGCCTAGCATCTTACAGTTAGTAAGTGTCTGAGTGTAGCAGCCCACCCCTAGCTATGGGCAAGGGAAACAGTTAGTATGTTACAGATTGTCTTAGAAGAGAGCATGCTCAGTCTTGAGCATGCTCAGTCTTGCACTTGGCTGGGAAAGCCTATTACCCTTGACCCCAACTTCCCACAGGTTAGGCAGGAAAACAGGTTTCTTTGTGTTCACCTGGTTAAGAGAAACCACACCTATATCTTGTCGTTAACCAATGATAATCATCCCTATGTATTGTGTATATTTGCATATCAAAGAGATTAAATACAGCCACAGCAAGCTCCGCCTTCTCTCTTCCCTCTCTTCCTCTTGGATCTCAGATCCCACTGATGTCTGTCCTTGTTGGAGCTTGGCCTGCATTTCTGACTCATTCCTGCCACCTCATATCTCTAATTTGGCTCCGCCATCCCCTTCGCGGTATCCAAAACTTCTATCCTTCCTCTATCTTCCTACCTTAAAGCTTCTCTCGCCTCGGGAAGCTTTACTGAGGCTGGATTTGAACTCAAAGAAGATGAGTCTCCCAGACTTCAGGCAGGGCATTCTGCCTTTTGTACCACCTAACTGCCCTTGGTGGGGAGGATGCTATTAAAATAGTTATGGAAGAAGTGATAAAAGAGCCTGATACAAAAGAGAAGCTTTGGGAGTTTGAAGAAGGCAGTGAAAATAGTATGGACAAGACTTAGAAACTCACTGTATATAGGGTGGGGGTGAGGAGTGAGGGAGAGAAAAGAGGCAAGGATGACTTCAAGATGGTGAATCTGCATGCTTCCTTTACTTCTACCCATTCTTCCTGGTTCTACCTTCTGAGGTCAAAGAGAAATGTGTAAATCATGGGGCTAGAAGGACGGGTGTTGTCAATAGAAAAGGAGAAGCTTAGAGGAGGGATGGGTTTGTTATATTTAAAAAATCAATGTTACTTTATAGTCATACCTCATAGGTGTTATTTCCATTAATTGATTGGAATTATAATGCCGTATACTTAGGTCTGTTTATTCACATTGTTTTGCTAGGGGTTTTTTCTAATTTTTTTCTGTTCTATAAGAAAGATTATGGCTTAAAAATTTGCAGTACATTACTTTTTATTAAACTAAGTATGTTTTAAACATAGATTTTTATTGTACTTCCTATTTTTACATCACATGGATTTTCCCCTAAATCCCTCCCCTTCCATCTTCCAAGAGAACATGCCTCACTGGGTTCTTTTGCACTTGAATAGCCCATTCTTTTTCCTTCTAATGTCCAATATTACAACTCTGAATAATGGAAGAAAAAAATCTAATAAAATGAGTGAAAATGACAGAAAAGGGTATTGCCTTTCAACCCTGGTTTGTAAAGACCAAAGAATATTCATGAAAGGAAGAGACAGGGTAGTCACAGTGGCAGAACAGTTGGTTCTAACCCATTCTTAGAATATGGCAACCTTTTGAAAATATATAAGGAAAAGGCCAAGGTTCAAAAGTCATGGTCAAGACTCCAAAGAGTTTTTCTCCTTTCTTCTTCCTTTCCTACCTCAACCTCCATCCCGTCTCCCCAACAAGGGCTAAATTTAATTTAGACTTCTTTGTAATCTTGTATTTCATTTTAAACATTTAAAATTATTCCAAGGTGTCCATATACTTCATCAACCTGCCCAAGGGAGCTAGGACACACAAAAAAGATTAAATTCCCCTGCTCTAGGGTACATATTCCCTCTTATTCACCTTTGTGGCTAGTCACACAATGTAGCTAGGTGTCCTGGTGCACAGAATGCTGGGCCTAGAATCAGGAAGACCAGAGTTCATTTCTTACTGCAAATACTAATATGACTTTGAGCAAGTCACTTAATCATTGCCTGTCTCCATTTCTTTAACTGTAAAATGAAGATAATGATAGCACCTACCTTTCAGGATTTTTGTGAGAAAAAAATGAGATAATATTTATAAAGTACTTTGCAAACCTTCAAGTACTCTATAAATCTTAGTTATTATTATTAGTCTAATTTATTGTTTTGTACTATGATGGCACATTCATTTTATATTCAAATATTCATATTATGTTTTTAGGGGAACATACATTTTACTATTTTATTAAAATATTAATGATAATTAATTGATAATATTAAATGTTCTATTGAGTTAAACTACACTGAACTAAAATAAGAGTAAACCAGATTAGCAGTCCCCCAACTTTTCCCAAGGAAATCTGGTTTGTATTTAGCCAAAGTTTTCATATGATTTTTGAGGGACGGGGGTACTTGCCACCCATCCTGCTGCATCCCACCCACTCAAGGAGTGTTAGTAGCTTCCCAAAATGCTGAAAGAGAAGTCAATGATGGAAATTGCTTGGCCACACTACCAGCCCTGAATTGACCAGGTCAGGTGCAGCTCTGTGCTAGATGGAGTCCATAATGCCCACATTCCTAATGAATCTACTGAAAGCAGAGCATCTCTTCCTCCTCAGTTCTCTTTTTCAACAAAGTGGCACCAACTTTATCATACTTGACCTTACAGGAGCAGAAGGGGATTAATTTCCTTAAGGCAATTGTAGTATTTTCCAAATACCAGTTGGTCCTCTCCAAATTGTTTTCGTATCCTTCGGGAGAAAAACCTTCCACTTACGAGGATTCCCTCCACTGAAGGAGGCAGACATTGAAAAGTCACTCACACTGTCCATTCAAGCTCAGTCCCTTGCCCTTTCTATCAGACTCAGAAACCAAGAGACAGAGCTAAGTTCCACTTGGTCCCTGGCCTATAAAAGCAAGGAGGCTCAGCTTTCATTGGAGACTGAAAGTCACCCAGTATCTTAAAAGGTGGTATGAAAAAAGATTGGGCTTCATTTGGGAGGAACATGAGAGACTTACCTGTAGCAATTGTTATTATAATTGTTGTAACTTCCCAGTGCTGTCAAGCATCCCAGGCAGATGGCATAGGAGAAAAAGATCTGAGTTCCAGCATCTACCCAGACCTGCAGGGAAAGACCACAGGAGTCATAGCAGAGGAGGAATCAGACAGAGGGACAAAGGAGGAGACCCTATTTTTTGTTTGTCTCCCCAGGAAACCAGGTAGGACTAGAATCGAGATATATTCATACTGTGGGTTAATACATTTTATTTTTTAAAAAATCCTTACCTTCCAACTTAGAATCAATGCCGTATATTGGTTCTAAAGCAGAAGAATAGTGAGAACTAGGCAATAAGGATTAAGTGACTTGCCCAGGGTCAAAAAGTGAAGAAGTATCTGAGGTCAAATTTGAACCCAGGACCTCCTGTCTCCAGGTCTGGTTCTCAATCCAAGTCACCTAGTTACCCCAAGATCATTATATTTTTTAAAAGGCTTAATAAATAAAACATATCAATTATTTTTAATTTCCTTAATGAATTGCAGAATCTCAAGAATTTGAAGGGAACCGAGAGTCCAAAACTTATCTAAAGTATGGATCCAGTGCAGTATATCCCACAAATCACTCCTTGATCACTTCCGATAATAGGGAAATTGCTACTTCCCAACAACCTCAATTATATATTAATCTGAATGTTTTTATTTCCCTCTGATCAATGTTGCCCTCATTCATTCATTATCCATCCTCATTCATTCAACAATGATTTATTAGGCATCTACTGTGTGCAGAGATCTGGGATACATTCAGTAGAATATATAAAGTTTAAGTAAGACATTACTGGGGGGGGGCAAGGTGTCTCAGTGGATTGAGGTGCTGGGCTCAAATCTGGCCTCAGACATTCCTTACCTGTCTGACCCTGGGCAAGTCACTTAACCCCCATTGCCTAACCCTCACTGTTCTTCTGCCTTTGAACCACTTTGGAACCAATACACATTATTGATTCTAAGATGGAAGATAAGGGTTAAAAAAAAAAAAGACACAATCACTTCCCTGAAGGAACTTACTATTTAGTAGGAGGATAAGAAACAAAAAGATGTAGCTGTAAAACAAAATATTATATGTGACTTAGAGGTACATAGAAGTGAGGACAGAGGGGACAATTATGATTAAAAAGGTATTGGTCAAGAAGGCTTTCTAGAGGAGATGACATTTGAGTTGGACTTCAAAGAGAGAGGACATTCTAAACAGGAAAAGTTGTTAGAAGAAGACACAAAAAAATGTAAAAACTCATCCCATATTTAAGAGGTATATAGTAGTCTCATGTGGCTAGAGTATAGAGGAAGTATATGGAGAAGAATTAGATGAAATAAGGCTGGGGAGATGCAGTGTCAAGCTGTGGAGAACCGTGAATGTTGGACAAATAAGTTTGAACTTTACTGAATAGGCAATAGGGAGACACTGGAGATATTTGAGTAGAGGAGGGACATGACTAGAATTTCTGCATAGTAAAAATTAATTGATCTAGCAGGAATGTGAAGTATGGATTAGAGGGGGAGAAAGTTGAATAGAAATGACTTATAATGAAAACTCCTATTTTGATAGTTTGAGTAGCCAGTAAAGAGTACTCCTATTTAAGTGGTAACAATGAAAATAGAAAAGGATGACTGTGAAAAATTATTCCAGAAGTGGATATAAGAAGTGAAGAAGAGAAAAGAATTAAAGACAATAGTATAAGCAGTGTGGTATAATGGGCATACTACTGTACTTGGATTGAGGAAATTTTCAGGCTCAGACACTATGTGACTGGACTAATAGTGTAACATTTCTGTGCCTCAGGTTACTTATTTATAAAATGAGAGGATTGGACTTGATCGTCTTTCTGATCTCTTCTAACTCTAAACTATGGCCAATGCTTAGAAAATGGCAGACTGGATAAGCAAACAGTGGTTATTATTGGTTATATCATTTGGTTATTACTTTCCAAGTGAATACAATGTAGTTTCATGGCAGTTAGATATCAACAATTAAGGAGGTCAGAATAGATATGTAGGAGTTGTCACTTGAATTGAGATCTGAAGAGAACTGGAGATTTCAAGAGGCAAAGATGAGAAGAGAGGGCATTACAGGCATGAGGCACAATTTATACAAAAGTATAGAGGTGGGAGATGGAATTCAATGTGTGGGGAGCAGCAAGATGTTTTGTTTGGCTGGACCAAAGAGTACATGAAAGGCATATGAGGAAATAAGTTAGGAGGTGGATTGTAAAGGACTTTGAATTGAGAATTGTGTATTTTTATCCTAGAGTCAATAAAGAGTCTTTGTGAGCAGGGAAATCCCATCACATTGGTGGCTATTTTGAGGGTAGATTAGAGAGGAGAAAGGCTTGACATGGAGACCAGTGAGATAACTATTACAGTAGTCTAGGCAACAGGTAATGAGGACCTGGGAATGGAGGAAAAGGCAGCTAGCTATAAGAGATGTTGTGGATATTTTCATGATCTGTAAGTCAACAAATATTTATTAAACGTCTACTATGTTCCAGATACTTGCTAGGAGCTAGGAATACAAAAAAGGGGGCAAAAGGCAGGTCCTACTCTCAAGGATTCAGTGTGATGATGACTTGACACCTGATTAGATATAAAAGGATAGAATAGAGTTGAGAGTGACTCTGAGGTTTTATGATTCTAAGTAATTGGAAGGATGATAGTGCTCTCAACAGAAAGAGAAATTAGGAAGAAGGAAGAAGGTACAAAATGAGCTTTGTTTTGAATAAGTTGAATCTGCGGTGCCTATGGAACAGTGATGGTGAACCTTTTAGAGATGGAATGTTGGGCTCTGCCCACCCCCCACCCCCCTAGACAGTGCAGTGCCTTCCCCCCACCAGACCATGTGCCATACCCCTCCCCCCATAAGTGCCAGGTGTGTCCTGTGCTCCCCCTTACCCCACACAGGGGAGAGAAAAAGTGTTCCCATTGGGTTTCTGGGTGGAGGGGTGGGTAAAGTGAGGAATGTTCTCAGTGAGTGTAGAGATGGGGAGGGGAGTGGCTCAAATGCTCTGCTCCCTTCCAGCTCTACTGCCTGTGAGCTGCCTACCTTACCCACTGTGTTCTCTCATTGGGCTGCTAAGCAGAGGGGTGGGGGATGTGAAAAAATGTTATCAGGCAAGATGGAGAGGGGGAAAGGAGCAACTCCACTGGAGTCCTGCTTTTCTAATAACAAACTGGGAAGGGGGCCGTGTGCCATCTTTGGCACCTGTGCCATAGTGTCACCATTACTGCTATAGAACATCCATTTGTAAATACCCAATAGGCAGTTAGAAATGTGAATCTGCAGTATCTGACACATAATAGGTATTTAAAATAATACTTGTTGGTTGATTGATTAGAGCTCAGGGGAGAGGTATATGCTAGAGATTTGGGAATCATCTTCCTATAAAAGAAACTATAGGAATGAAAGAGATTGCTAAGGAAAAAAGTTAAGAAAATATATAGTTAAGAAGAGTAAACAGAGCCAGAATCTGGGGGAATATGCCTGCTTTAAGAGTTTGGACAGGATGAGGAACCAGTGAAAGAAACCAAGGAGAAGTGGTAAGAGAAGCAGAAAGAGAACCAAGTGAGTTTGATGTCTCTAAAGTTAAAGGAAAGAAGAATTCCTATTTGGTGGGATAGGGATTAACTATGTTAAATATTTTAGGGCAGTATAAGTGAAAACCTCAGATATTTTTGGCAGTTAGGAGGCCATTGGTATTCTCTGAGAGAACAGATTCAGTAGTATAGTGAACACAATCAGACTGCAAGGAATTGAACAGAGAGAGGTAGTGAGAAAGTAGTACCACTGACAATATGCTAGGACATACATAACCTTTCTCCAGAAGTTTATCAATGAAAATGAAGAAAGAAATGGGATGGAGCAGGATGGTTAGATGGCTCAGGAAATGCATATTTAGGATTGAAGAGACCTGAGGGTGTGAATAGGGAAGAGTATGTAGAAGGCAATAGAGAGGCAAGGAGGATTCATGAAAGAGGGGAAGACTACTGGAGCAAAGTTGGGAAGGGGGATAGGATTAAAGACGTAGGTAGTGGGATTAACTGAAATGAGGAGGAGGGATAATTCTTTCCTCTGTGTGTGTGTGTGTGTGTGTGTGTGTGTGTGTGTGTGTGTGTGTGTGTGTGAGAGAGAGAGAGAGAGAGAGAGAGAGAGAGAGAGAGAGACAGAGAGACAGAGAGACAGAGAGACAGAGAGAAGAAAGAGAGAGACAGAGAGAAAGAAACAGAGACAGAGAGACAGAGAGAAGAGGGAGAGAGAGAGAGATAAAGAGACAGGCACAAGAGGAGAGTGAGAAAGAGTATAAGGAAGGAAGCACGCTACATACCTGCTGACAGGTGATGGGCTCTAAGAATGAGACATACATTTTCCAACATAATTTGGGAATGAGTTTTACTTGTCCATAGGCTTTACCAGACTACCAGAGTAGGATCTGCAATACAGAAAGGTTAAGAAGCCCCAGACAAGATGTATGGGTCCTTACGGTTCTGAAATTACATGAAATTGGGCTTTGGGTAGGTTTCTTAGGAAGGCATTTCCTTTAGCCAACCCTTCTCAGCCTGGACTGATTAGAGGGACGGAGCAAACTCCTCTGTACTTTGACAACTACAGGTGCCCAAGGCTGTGCCTTGATGATATAGAAGGCATTAATGATGACTGTCAATGACCTGAGTCAGTTATCCAAAGCTATTACAACAGTTCCCATGAAATAGAGATGTGATGGAATGCCTCATTTTTTTCAAATTTATTAAATTAACAGGCATTTATTTTGCTTTTCTATGAAATACATCCTCCAGTTGGCAAAAAGAGCAAGAAAGAGACAGAGAGAAAGAGAGGAAGGAAGGAAGAAAGTAAGGAAGGACGTCAAAACTTCTTGTAAATATGCAAGTAAAACTCATTCCCAAATTATATTGGAAAAAATTCCTCTTTTAGGAATAATTCTTTTAAATGTATAAAGATGCCAAGATGTAATAAGATTATAAAAGAAAAAAATAGTGAAAAATAAAGATGCAATTTTCCTCCCATCAAAGTCCATTGGGTAGTGGCAGCTACATGACTCAGTGGATTGAGAGTCAGGTCCAGAGGTGGGACATCCTGAATTCAAATGTGACCTCAGACCCTGGGCAAATCACTTAACTCCCATTACTTAGTCTTTGCTGCTGTTCTGCCTTGGAACCAATACACAGTATTGATTCTAAGATGGAAAGTAAGGATCTTTTAAAAAAAGTTCATTGAACACCCTGAAATCTATTGATGGACCAGGTCTAGGTTTAGAAATCCTGAGCTAGTTCAAAATTCTCATTTAACAGTTGAAAAAAACTGAAGTTTGGAAAGGGAAGTGACTTGTCCAAGGTCAAACCACTTTGATAAGATGGAACTTTACATGCTATTGATTAAGGCTTCAGTCTTAAGTGCTGCTTGATATTTTTGTGGTTTAGAAGAGGCATTGGATTTTTCTTGGGGATTAAATGGTTCTGGGGCTGTCACGCTAAATCAAATAAGGCCAACTACCTCTCAAAGAGAAAAAAAAACTGGGTAGCAGAAACTCTTTGACAGACAAGCTGTTTCACAGGATCGGGCACTTTCAAAATACTGCACACAGCCCAGGTCAACTGAAAAAAAGGGCTTTTTAGTTCCCAACAACAACTACAAAAGTTGCAAAAAAAAAAAAACCCAAACCCCAACAACCATGGAAGCTGGGTCACTCCCTGTTCCCTCAGCTGTACCTCTTCTTGGTGAATGGGGGGCGTGCTGGCAGTGAGAACCCTGACCTGTCCACATTCCAGGGTTGCTCCAGTTCTAAGCTACAGAACTGAGCTGCATGGGAATGGAATGGTGGAAAAGAGCCGCCCTCCAGATGGGAGAGAGAGAAAGCCTGGCTCTCCCTTCTCGCTTTGAGGAAGGAGTGGGGCTTCACAGCACATTTTGCTGGAACTTCGATGACTCTGGAAGAGAGAATGAGGCTGATGACTTGGTGCACCTCAACTTCCCTGAAATCCAATTCATGCACAAGCCAAGACATCACCCTGGGATGACACTGGTCTTCTGAAAATGAAGGCCAAACAACAATAACAACAACCTGCTATACCTTGTTCCAGGGGTACCTTCTGGACTTTGGGGGGACTGTGGTGGAAACAGCATTGGATTGGGAGTGAGAGGATCAAATTCAAAACTAGGCTCTGCCACTTACTTATGTGTGACCTTAGGCAAGTCACTTAAATTCTTTATATATCTTTGTTTCTTTATTACTAAAACTGGAAGATTGGACAAGGTAATCTCGCAGGTCCCTTCCAGTTCTTTGACTTACAATCCTATGAAGCTAATAAGCATTTTAACACATTGATATAATACTTTACATTTGTGAATTACTTTACTGTCAAAATCTCATTAGATTCTTACAATTATCCAATGGAGTTATGTAATAAAAATCTTGATATTCTCGTTTTACAGATAAGTGAACTGAGACTCAGGAATATGACATAACTTGCCAATAGTCACATGAATAATAAGTGACAGGACTGCTATCTGAACTCAGGTCTTCATATCTGCATGCTCATTTTGGAAAAGAGAATGAGGTTGAGGACTGCAACTCTGCCTCACATAAATCCAGTTTATGTGCAAATCAAGCCATCATCTGTGATATCATAGGTTTTCTTTGAAAATGAAGGATGAAGGGCAGCCAGGTAGCTCAGTGGATAGAGAGCAAGGCCAGGAAGCTGAAGATCCTGGGTTCAAATCTGACCTCAGAAACTTCCTAGTTGTGTGACTCTGGGCACTTAACCCTCAATGCCTAGCCCTTACCACTCTTCTGCCTTAGAACCAATACCAAGACAGAAGGTAAAGGTTTAAAAAAGAAAAGAAAATGAAGGATGAAAAGGAATTTCTTTGTGCCTAGCCTATTTTCCTTATTAGATCCACTAAAGACAAAGACTGTTTTTACCTTCTGTCAATCTCCCCTACCTCCATAATGCCCTCTCTTCCTCTTTCATCCCTTTCCTTTCCCACATCTCTTACTTTCTCTTCCTATAATCTCTTCCTTCATAGTCTCATCCACTTTAGTGGTCTTCCTCAATAATGACCTTTCGAGTCTGTATCACTAACTAGACTTGATTTCTCTCCTACACACTAGATTTGCATCCACAGGTTCCTACTAAACATTTGATCAAAAATTCCTACTGGGACCACCAAGATATCCAGCTGGGATCTCACTGTTAACACAGATGATAGAATTTTTTTAAAAAAAAGTCAATAAACTAGAACCATTGACTGAGTCCAGTAAGATGAACTTAATAGGGGGAAATGTACACGTGAATTGGGTTAAATCAGTTGTGTAAGCACAGAATGAGGATGTGGCTAAACCACAATTTAGGAGGAAAAGATGAATGAATTTTTAAAAAAGCATTTATTAACCACTAAGTATGTGATTAATACTGGGTTAAGTCCTGGAGGTACAAATACAAATCAAAGACTGATCTTGCCCTCAAGGAGCTTACATTCTAAGGGAGGAGACAAGTCAAGCCCAGTCTGCATACACAAACACACAGTCTTGGCTCCCAAGAAATGCACTGTCCAATGGAGGAAATGACATGCCAACAAAAATGAACAAACAAAATATATATAAGATATACAGGATAAATTGGAATTTAAAAGAAAGGGAAGGCACTAACCTTAAGCAGTACTGGGGAAAAAAACTGTTGTCAAAGGTAGGATTTTAACTAGTTTAAGAAGGAACCCAACAGATAAGAGATGAAGGAGGAGAGAATTGCATCATGGTGGACATTCAATGAAAATCCATGGAGATGAGTGACAAAGTTTCATATGTGAGGAGTATCAAGGAGGCCAGTTTTAGTGGATTTCATAGTACATGGAGGAGAGTAAGGTTCGAGAAGACAAAAAAGACAGCAAAGGGCTAGGTAATAACAACCTTTAAAAGACAGACATACATAATGAATGAAGGAATAGGCAAATGTTATGTGCTTTTAATGTGCCCTTCATCCCTTCATCAATGATCCTGGCCACCTAGAACCTGCTCACACAGCTCAGAGGAGACAAGAGTCATCCTCTCTATTCTGGTAAAATGGAGGCCCATTAGACCATTTGATTTATCACTATACTAGACTACCTTGAATTCAAATTTTAACTTAGTCACAGGCTTCCTGTGTGACATCAGACACATCACTCAACCCCTCTGGGCTTTGGCTTCCTCATTTGCAAAATAAAGGAGGCTGATTCAATAATCTATAAGGTCCTTTATAACTCTACTATTGTATAATCCTGTAAGTTCCTTATTGTCCACATCCATTTAGAATTTATATTTTGAGAACAGAACAAAATGCCTAATTCAGGAAATGACAGAGAACAAAAACAAAAACAAAAAACCCCACACATACACAGAAAAAAATGGACAGGATTTAGAGTCGGGGAGACTTAGATTCAAATCCCATTTCAGACACTTACTAGCGGTATAACACTGGCCTCAGTTTCTCTTATCTGTAAAGTGAAAGGGTTGGAGTTGATTGTCTCAAAGGTCCTCTCTTGATCTAAATCTATGATTCCATGATCCTTTGACAAAACCCTTTGATGTACAGTAGACATCATCAGCTTTTGGTCCATCAAGTGATTTCTGCCGATCAAAGAATCTATAGCTATTTATTAAGTAAATACCCTTTGCTTGAAGCTATGGGACAGAATTGAAACATAAGAGAAAGATTTTTCTAAGGGGATTACAATTAGAATCCTACTTACATGGGGAAATGAACCACAGGCTCTTTTTTACAATTTTTGCAACTATCCCATGAATATCCAGCTCTATCATTCTATTCTCCTCATAGGATTGACTGCCTTTTCATTTATCTGCTCATTCAACAAACATCTATTAACCACGGGGTACTGGATGTGACACAAAGTGCCACCTGTCCCTGCCCTCACGGTGCTTCTAGTCTCTGACCCTCCTTCCCATCCTTCCAAGAAGAGGTGAGCTGGATGACTGTTCATTGGGAGCATTGAAAAAGGGATTCCTGGAGTTGGTGGGAGGCTGAAATAGATGATCTCTGAGGTCTTTTCCAACTCTTAAGATTCTCCAAGTCTCTGCCTCTTACCCCTGGCACCAAGTACTGGAGAAGGCAGCCAACTGCTTTGTTGTTGTTCAATTTGGGAGCATCTTGTGGTCCCAAAGTCTTGCCAAGCAAATCCATTGAAATGGCCAATAGAAAGGCCAGACCCAATATCACACGTGGAAGCTGACTGTCACCAGCAGACAGTGGCTGAAAGTGGAAAATGGTGAGCAGGGGGACACGTTTTCTTTTTGGGGTTTACTACCCGGGTTATTTTTTCCCTTTCCTTTTCTTTAACACATACACACACAGACATACACACACACACAGATAGAACAACACAACTTTTGGAACTTTTATAAGCTAAGCTTTCACTTACAGAGAAAACACAACTTATATGGCCAGGGAGAAAATGGCTGAATTAAGCTCTTTCTTTCCAGCCTTTCTAGTGGGAGAGATTCTCAAAAGATTAAAAGTGGGTTAGGAGAAGAATAAAACAGCCGTGTTTCCAGTATCTACCTGACAACAGCTTTTGTAGGAGTGAATAATTACATGGGAATCACTTCCTCTCCACCTCTCTTTCAGAATTCTCAGCGTTGCTAGGCACTCACTCTCCCACCTTCTGCTAATGCCACATACAGACGCCGATGAATACAGTATATCCTTTATGAGCAAAAGGGAGATGGGGAAGGGATTCAATGCCCATTGGGGGGGCTTATTCATGTTGGCCATTGGAGGAGGAAAGCTTCACTTGTGTTGGACATATTGAAATGCTAATGCTCTCAGCAAAATCAGTGGGAATGGCTTGATGGGTAAGGGGTCACCCTGGTATGGAAGAAGTCATTCCATGAATATGTTCTGCTGATGTATCTAGATGGAACCTTTGGGGAACCACCTTGGCTCTTAGAACGACCAGGTTCTCACTTGGGGCAGGGCCAAAGAATCTGGAGTCTAGAGTCAAGGAGAGTGCCTGGAAAGTGTCATTAGACTGAAATGATGGATGTTGCAGTATGAAAGGACCTTCGGTTTAGTTCGAGGGACAGGCAATGTGTGTAAGCTGACCTTGCTGTCCCTTCTCGTGTAGCACTGGCCATAGTAGTCTGCCTCTCATCACCTTTGCTGATGAAGGGAGAAAAGCTGAGTAAAGGAGTAATGGGGAAGATGTCAGAAGGAGGCAGGAGGTAAGGCTGGGGGGTAGGTATGGGACAAATCAAGAAACTTTGCTGTCTAAGGAAAAAAGCAAAAACAAATGAACAAAAAATCTCTTGTACGAATGTATACTTTTATGCTTTTTGAAGAGCTTCAACTCAAGAGGAGGTCGAAAAAGGGTCTGGATTTACAGTCAGAGCCTCTAGGTTCAAATCCTATCTCTGCCACTTACCTTAGACAAGTCAATTTATACTCCCTATGCCTTAGTTCCTTCATCTGTAAAATGAGGGAGTTGATCAACATGGCTAACTTTTGGCTAACTTCTACTGTTAAATCTCCAATTTTGTATTTAGTTAGATATGAACATGTTGCCTTCCCAATTAGAATATAAGCTCCTTGAGGACAAGGGCTGTTTTTTCTTTTTTCTTTGTATATTCAGTGTTTAGTATGGTGCTTAGAAATAGAATCACTTAATAAATCCCTTTTGGTTGATTGATTAATGATATTATGATTTCATTTGATACCCCCAAATGACCCACAAAGGTTAGGAAGTTGACCAGACATTAAATGGAAAGAATATTGATTGTGGAGTTTGATTTGCCTGAGATTGCCATACAAATAGGATGCCCCAAAATCTTAGGGCAGTTTCAGTCCATGTTGGTGAACTTACACCTACTGGAGTGTACCAGAGGGGGCGCCACTCCTCTCCCCTTCTCCACTGTGCCTGAGGACATTTCTCTCAACACCTGTCCCTGTGCCCAGCAGCCCAAGGGGAGGACTTCCTCCTTCCCCATCTGGAATGAGAGGGCAGCTCACATGTGGAGTGAGGATTGCAGTTTGGGCATTCAGTCTCTAAGGTCACTAAAAGGTTCACCATCACTGGCTTAAGATTTGTTTTTGTTCAGATGTCTCATCGTGTCTGACTCTTGGAGTTTTCTTGGCAAAGATACTGGAGTGGTCTGCTATTTCCTTCTCCAGCTCATATGACAAATGAGGAAAATAAGATAAATAGGGTTAAGTAACTTGCTCAGGGTCACATAGCTTTAAGAATCTGAGGCTGTATTTGAACTGAGGTCTTTGTAACTCCGAGCCCAGTGCTCAATCTGCTACATTACCTAGTTGCCCCAGATATGTATGCATGTATAAATATCTATGTATGTATACATATGTACATTTACATATATATATATATATACTGAGATCACAGGCTCCTACATTCTGCCTCAGCAGATTCCAGGTACCAGGAAGCATAGGGATTCCACTTTCAGTTCTCAGTTTAGTGCCTGCAATTTTTTCCTGGAAGAAGAATCCCAACTGTTGTACATACTTACACACACACACACACACACACACACATATATATATGTATATACATACACATAAACAGGTGTATTTATAGCCTCAGAGGCTAATGCAGGCTAACTCCTCATTTTACAGAAGAGTAAATTGAAGTTAGAGAAGTAAAATGACTTGCCCACTGCCCTCTCTAAACATATTTGACTCCTCTGTCCAATGGAGGTGATGATATCTACTCAGACAACCTCCTTGGGTTGTTGGAAGGAACGAATGAGAAAATGTATGCAAAATGTTTTGTAATTATTAGTACTATGGCAAATATTGTTATGCCCATTTTCCCCAAGAAGAAACAAAATGTGAGACATTTTGAGCTGGAAAGGACCTTGGAGGCCATCTAGTCCAATTTCTTCATTTCACAGCTAAGGGGGATGACCCTCAGTGAGGCTGAGTTCTTTACTCAGGGTCACACAGGGAGTAAGCCAGGATTTGAACTCATGATGGACTTTCTTAAAGTGACAAATGTTGGCCACATGCCTGAATTCCTTTAGAAGTTCTTTTTGACATCTCCATTTGCAAATGCTAGCATGGCTTGAGCTGGGGCTTCCTGGAGTCAAGTTGGATCCTTCTTCCACCTTGGGGAGCTGCCTGCTGGAGCTGCCAATGCAGGCTTGAGGGTTCAACAAGCAATCCTGGGATCCTGGCTCTGGTTTATTAATCTATCACAGAACCATCAGGTCCTTCCAAACCTGTCACAGAGGCTATGAAATCAGGAAAAGGGTTTTTGTTGTTGTATTAAAAATTCTCCCTGATCAGTCATATGGGATGGTAAGAATCTCACTGGATTTTGAGCTAATTGGAACACAGAATCCTAAGAATTAAGAGTTAGACCAGACTTTGGACATCATCTAGTGACCAGACCCCTCAGGTTACAGATGAAGAAACTGATGGTTAGAGAGGGAGAGTTATTTGAACCTTGTCACACGTTAATAAGCGACAAAGCCTGTGAACCTAGGTCCTCTGACACTAAATCCAAGAGACTAGAAAGGCTGACAACAAGAGAATGATCACTTTCATTTGACTTTTCACTAGGCTATTTTAACCCGAGTTCAAATTCCAACATAAGTACTTGTTAACTGTCACCTTGGGTAAGTCACTCAATTTCCCTGGACCTCCGTTTCTTTATCTGCAAAATGAAGAAGTTGACCTAGATCATTTTTAATTTTTTTTTTATAACTTTGGCTCTATGAACATTTTCCTACAAACAGAATTTGTATTTAGGGAACAAAGAAGAAAGGTCAATGTTAGGAAAATGATAAAGAAGCAAAAGTCTTTTTTTTTTTGTCAGCTCCCATAATCAAACATTTTTGACCCTTTAGATATTGTAGCTGCTCTTCTCTGAGGTTTCTCTTTTAGATTACCTCCTCTCTACTGTGTTTGGACCTTATCTGTACCTAATTGTTTACATTTTGTTGCTCCCCTTAGAATGGAAGCACTTGAGGGCAGGGACTTTCTTTGCCATTCTTGCTTAAAATAAATGAATGGGAGTAGCCAGGTGGCTCAGTGAATTGAGAGTAAGACCTAGAGACAAGAGATACTAGGTTCAAATCTGGTCTCAGACACTTCCTACCTGTGTGGTGACTCTGTGCAAATCACTTAACTCTTATTGCCTCACCCCATGTTGGTGAACCTATGGCATGCATGCCAGAGTGTGCCAGAGGGGGTTGCTCCCTTCCCCCTTTCCAAGTGTGCCTGAGGACATTTCACCTGCCCCTCTGCCCTGCAGACCAATGGAACTACTAGCTCCCTTCCCTGTCTGGGGTAAGGCAGTGGTTTCACATGTACATGAGGGGTTGTAGTTTGGGCACTCAGTTTCTAAAAGGTTCTCCATAACTGCTAGCCTTCACTACCCTTCTGCCTTGGAACCAATACACAGTATTGATTCTAAGTTGGATTTTTAAAAAATGCTTACTGACTTATTGATGTCCTCAAGTTCCATTACCCCTTTCCTGAGAAACAGTACCCAGATATTCACAAGCAAAGTGGTAACAGAGATATGGTGTCTTCATTTAACCTCATTAATCATGTTCATTTGCTATTATTTGGGTGTCTCATCCAAAACTCTAGAGAACTTAATGAACTTTGTCTTGGATCCATGGCACTTCATTGCCAATTGAAGGTTTGGATCAAGAAGGGACATTCACCGAGTCTCCTCCATTTTACAGATGGGGAAACTCCATCTCCCCACTCCATCACTCTGCAAAGAAAACTTGGCTGCCTTGGTTATGGGACAGCCAGTAAGTGTTCTGCTTGTTGAGCTTTTCCAGTTCCCAAGTTTCACCCTACTTACTGGTGACCAATATCACCACAAAACTCTGTCCTCAGGAAGAAGCCATTGAAAATCCAAATGGGTAAGAGGTGAATTGAATGTCAGGGAGCCAGCTTGGTAGGAGGCTCAGAGAGGTCTTAAATGACGAGAGAGAGAGAGAGAGAGAGAGAGAGAGAGAGAGAGAGAGAGAGAGAGAGAGAGAGAGAGAGAGAGAGAGAGAGAGAGAGAGAGAGAGAGAGAGAGAGAGAGAGAGAGAGAGAGAGAGGGCTCTGGGACCCTTCTACATTTACATTCAGCCTAATTCAATCCAATACACGTTTGTTAAAGTCCACTATATTCAATGTGCTGTGCTTGGCACTGGGAATATAAAGGTACATGAAAGGAGTTTTCCTTTATCCCTTTCTGGGCTCTGCTTTTCATTTTGTCACCATGCCTCTCCCTGCCTCCCTTTTAAGCCCCATCCCTTCTGTTTTTAGTAACAACTTTAAGACACAAGACAAGACCTAATCAATGGGGGTTAAGTGACTTGCCTAGGATCACACAGCTAGGAAGTGTTTGAAGCCAGAATTGAACCCAGGTCCTTTGGACTCCAGGTCTGATGCTCTTTCCATTAGGTGACCTAGTTGTTCCTCAGCCCCCTTTTAT
Organism: Monodelphis domestica; assembly: GCF_027887165.1. Lineage (NCBI taxonomy): Eukaryota > Metazoa > Chordata > Mammalia > Didelphimorphia > Didelphidae > Monodelphis > Monodelphis domestica. The sequence continues at coordinate 53,787,759 of NC_077233.1, read as the reverse complement.
GTGTTGATTTTCCCAATCAGAATATAATTCCTAAGAATTATTTGTATTTGTATTTGGTATTTGTATCACCAGAACTTAGCACAGTACCTGGCACATCTGTTGACATTGGTAGGGAAAGGACATATATTTAGATAAATAAATACCAAGTAATGCCAAGCATCTGAAATAGAAAAGAGTGCTAATAATGGGAGGGGTGCCAGGAAAAGTCTCCCATATGAGATGGCCTCTGAGCTGTGCTTTAAAGAAAGCTAAGGTAATGGTCAAAATCCTGTAAAAGAGTAAAATAGTCATTTAATTTAACAGAAAGAGAAACAAAATAAAGAAAGCTAAGGGACCTTCTGAGCTATCGGTATAGTAGTCTCTCGGTGATCGAGAATGACGATTGTCTTTGTGCAGTTTCATCTACGGTGTACCCTCATGTGGCTTTGGAGTCCAAAGGCTGAGGCGCACAGTTTGTGGCACATGGGGCCTGGGATGCCAGTTGTTACGGGAGGTGCGGTTGTGGCCTGGTGTCGGCATTCACACGCAGCGGCAAGACGTCGATGTCGCTCATCTTCAAAGGTGGTGTCGGCATGGTGAATGTGGGCTCGCCAGCTGCTTCTGTCAGAGGCAGCAAGTTCTAGTTGCTTTGGTGTAATGCCAGCCCACTTCAAGTTGGACTTTAGCTGATCCTTGAATCTTCTCTTTGGTCGGCCTTGTTTCCTGAGTCCAGCTGACAGTTCACCGTAGAATACCTGTCTTGGTATTCGCTGTGGGTCCATGTGGATGACGTGTCCAGACCATCGTAGCTGGGCTTTGAGGACCAGGACTTCGATGCTGGTGGAGTTGGCTCTGTCGAGGACTTCCTGGTTGGTGATACGTTCCTGCCATCAGATCCTCATGATTGAATTGCTCCAACTGCTTCATGTGCTTCCGGTACCGTGTCCATGTCTCACAACCGTACAGGAGCGAGCTGAGGACCACTGCAATGTACACTTTGAGCTTCGTCGCAGTGCTTACACCTCTGTGTTGGAGGACTTTGCAGCGCAGCCGCCCGAGTGCCTGGCTGGCCTTTTGGATCCTGGCATTAATCTCGTGGTCTAGGGACCCATCGTTGGCGATGATGCTGCCCAGGTACTTGAAAGTGTTGACGTTAGAAAGCTGCATGCCGTCGATAGTTATGCACAGCTGGTTAGTTGGCCTCCCTGGTGCAGGTTGGAACAGCACCTCTGTTTTGCTGAGGCTAATGGTCAGGCCAAACAGTTTTGTTGCAGTGGAGAACCTGTCCACAATGGTTTGGAGATGATTTTCTTGGTGGGCCATGAGAGCACAGTCATCTGCGAAGAGAGCTTCCAGGATGAGTCTCTCTGTTGTCTTTGTTTTTGCAGTCAGGCGGTGAAGATCAAATAGTGAGCCATCCAGTCGGTATTTGATGTAGACGCCCTGGTCCAGATCCATCACAGCATGTCGTAATACTTGGGTGAAAAATAGGTTGAATAGTACCGGAGCGAGGACACAGCCTTGTTTCACGCCATTGGAGATGTTGAAGTGATCGGAAGTCTCTCCACCAGATAGGACTTCCCCTGTCATGTCAACATGAAAGATCTGGATCAGTTTGACAAATTTTGCTGGGCAACCGAGCTTGCTGAGGATCACCCACAGTGCGTCCCTGTTCACTGTGTTAAACGCCTTTGTCAGGTCTATGAAGACAATGTAGACACTCAGGTTCTGCTCAAGGCATTTTTCCTGTATTTGCCTCACTGTGAAGACCATGTCAATTTTGCTGCGATCTGGTCGGAAGCCACATTGTGATTCAGGTAGGTTCTGCTCTGAAACAGATGATAGGAGTCTACTGAGTATAACACGGGTGAGGATCTTTCCGGCAGTGGAGAGTAGTGAGATTCCTCTGTAGTTGTCACAGGCTGCTCATGAGCCTTTGTTCTTGTATAGGGCTACGATGGAGCCATCTCTGAGTTCTGGGGGCATGTCTTCCTCTTCCCATATGCTTGTCAGCACTATGTGGAATGCCTGGAGCGCCTTTCCATTTAAGGCCTTGTACACCTCGGTTGGGATCCCGTCTTTACTGGGTGCCTTGCCTGCACTCATTTGTTTAATGGCTTTTTGGACTTCCTCTATTGAAGGAGGGACATCAAGTTGTTCAGTGGAGTGGTTTTGGGGGATCTGGTCAAGGGCGCTTTGGTCGATTGAAGAGGGTCGGTTGAGAAGCTGACTGAAGTGTTCTTTCCACCTATTGCTGATGCCTTTTTTATCTTTTATGAGAGTGTCACCGTCAGAGGATAGCAAGGGAGTGGTGGTGGGTTTTGATGGTCCATAGACAGTCTTGAGGGCACTGAAAAATTGTTTGTAGTTTTTCATATCAGCAAACTGCTGTATTTCTTCTGCCTTTTTTTTCCCACCATCGGTCTTGCAACTTCCTGATCTCACGCTGCGCTGTGGCTTGGAGAGACTTGAATCTGTCCTTTTTAGGAGCAGAGTTTGGGTTATTTTGCCACTCCATAAAGGCTTTGTTCTTCTTGCTCAATAGGTCTTCAATAGCAGTGTTGTTCTCGTCGAACCAGTCCTGGTGGTTGCGTTGTTTTGGGCCTAGGACTGCCTTTGATGTTTCCTTCACTGCATCTCTGAACTGGTTCCATTTCTCGGTTGAGCTTCCAGTGAGTGGTCCCTTGGCAGACAGCTTGTTGTCCAGGCAGGACCGGAATGTTTGCAAATAAGATGGATCTCTAAGATGACTCACATTGTAAAATGCGGGAACTGTCTGGGCGTGTTTTGGATGGTGAGGCGCAAGGCGCATTTGAAGAGTCGCTCTAACCAATCGGTGGTCTGTCCAGCATTCAGCTCCTCTCATGGCTCTGGTGATCTTTACATCCTGGATGTCTCGCCGGCATACAATGATGTAGTCAATGAGATGCCACTGTTTTGATCGTGGGTGCATCCACGTTGTTTTATATTTGTTCGCCATTCTGAACACAGTGTTCGTGATGGTGAGTTTGAACTCTGAGCATTTGCTGAGTAGCAGTAGGCCGTTGTTGTTCATTTTGCTCACTCCGTGTTTGCCGAGCACTCCTTTCCATCGGTAGTAAGGGGGTATATCCCAAACATGGGTAATCTGTAGTATGAAGGTACTAAGGGTATGGATGTTGGAATATGCCTTTGAATTTAAAGTCTATCTTCAGGGAAAAGCTAAGTAGTCCAGTGAACAGAGTTCCAGGTGTGGAGTCAGGAGGACCTGGGTTCCTTCCTGCCTTAGACACTTCATAGCTGGGTGACCTTGGGCAAGTCACTTAACCCTGACTGCCTAACTCTCGCCACTCTTTGCTTTAGAATTGACAGACTTAATACAGAAGGTAATGGCTGAAAGAACTCTGACTTCAAAGCTCCTTAATCATCATTAGCAATGATTTTCTTTCATAATTCTGCTGGCAATACTTTCCTTTGACCACCTTAAGCACACCTTAGAAACCTGCCCTAACTAGTAAACCCCAATTCTGGAGCTGAGGACCATCACTTCTTGGCTTATCTCTTAAGAAGTAGAAAATGTTTCTTTTCAATTGTTGTCTCTGGGTTATAACCCACCAAGAGCCAACAAAGACCCCAAGCTTGCATCTGCCCAGCTTTCCATGGTTTACAAAGTCTTTCCTCACAATGCTGATGAAGGACAACAGCACAAGAATTGCCTCTATTTTCTAGATGAGGAAAAGGAGACTTAGCCATGGGAAATGACTTACTCAGGATCACTCAGATTAGAAGGGTGTAAACCTTAAAATTTCTTAGACTTATAAATATTGGAAATTTCACCATTGGGAAATTTCATACTTGAAAAATTTCCTATTGAGAGTGGGAACTCTATTGGAATGTGAACCCCATTGGCATGGGAGGTTCCTCCTCCTCCCTTCTTAAGATTACTTTAGGACAGAAACCTTTTGCTGAACAATGGAAAGGGCTTTGACCTATGCTTAAGCATAGAACAGGAATTTCTTTGAGTCATGATTGATTTTAGAATTGATACAATGGAGATACTTGGAATGACAGAACCAGGTCTTGGAAATTGCAATCTCCACCCTACTCAGTCCTAACAGGATTTAGGAAGGGCTGCAGCATAGATCAAAATCTAATTATTCCAATCTCTACCCTACTCAGGGTAACAGGATTTAGGAAGAGCTGTAGCAAAAGATCAAGATTTAATTATTTTGAGAATATGACCTTCAACAGACATGTGCAAAGCCACAGACCTCTGGGTGGTCCTGGGTTAAGCTAGAGCCACCATTGGCACAGGGAAAATGATGGATAGTGATTGGTAGATGTGAGAACTGAGGGGAGGGAACTTGGATGGTTTGCTTAAAGAGAGAGGGGTCTGAGGACTGAGGGTGGTTGGTTGGTTGGAGAGTTTTGGCTCTGAGTGGTTGGAGAGGTGCTCTGAGAAGCTTGCTCTGAAGGAAGCTGGAGGTGGAGGCCCTTGAGACTGTTTCTCCATTTTGGTCACGTGAGTAATAGGGACTGATCTCCTTTCTTTGCCCCAGCTATCTAAGGGCTTGGGCCTTTTGGCCCAGCCTAAACAGAAGGGGTATTTAAGCCCTATTCCCTTCTCTCCCCTCTCTCTCTCCCCCTCTCTCTCTATCTCTAATTCCTTTCTTCCTCCTGTTTGTAATTAAACTCTATAAAAGGTTGACAGCTGACTTGAGTTTTCATTTAGGAATTACATAGCTGAATTCCTTGGCGACCTTAAATTAATATATATCAGTCTTTTAAAGTGATTTCCTTGTCACAAGGGGCAGAGTTAGCATTGGAACCCAGCTCTCCTGACTCCAATTCCAGTGCCCTGTTCCTGATGCCCCACTGCAGTAGAACATGGCTTTGGCACACCAATGATATTTACTGACATCCAGATAGCAGAGGTAAAGATCTTGTGAATTTTAAGATGTTGATTTCACAGTTAGTAATTATCCACTAGCATTTCTCCAACTGGAACATCTTATTATTTGAAAAAATAATCCACATAATTAGGTGCATAAACAAAAATAACAATAATAATAATGTCTCTAGCTCTGTGATTTTCAAAGTGCTTTACTTCTATTATTTCTTTTGATTTGATCAGAGAGCAGTCAACTATGTAGTTAGATAGATATTATATTATGTAATATGGCATTACAATATATAACAATACACACTATAACTTATAACTTTCTATTTCAACATCTTGGCTATGAGTTTAAATATATTATAGCAGTAGGATCTAATTTTAACAAAAGACAAGAAAGAAGCAGATTTGGACTTCAAGAAGAAGACCCAAGTTCAAATCCTAACTCAGCTACCAGCTGCCTGTTTGACCTTGGGGAAATGACTTAATCTTGCTGGGCTTCTCTTCTTCTGTAAAATGGGGGAGTTGGTCTAAATCAGCAGTGTCAAACTCAAACAGAAATGGTGGCCACTAAACCATAATAAGGTTTATGTATATTAACAGAGAAAACAGTAGCACACATCCACTTAGAAAACCATATATAAGGGATAGCTAGGGAGCTACACCTCCTACCTGTGGGACCCTGGGCAAATTGCTAGGCAATTGCCTAGCACTTACTTTGGAATCCATACTAAGAGTCTAAGACAGAAAGTAAGGGTTAAAAAATGAGAGAGATAACCATAATTGACATTATCTATGTTCTATTGTATTTTAATTTATTTCATTAAATATTTCCCAATTACATCTTAATCTGCTTCCTGAAACAATCTGGAGTATTGTACAATGAACCTTCCTGTTTAATATCTCTTGTGTGAAAAAAACCTCTGAGGTCCCTACTAGCTCTGAATTGATGATATAATTATCTTTCTCAGTGAAGGATATCAAATGTCCCAATCCCAGAAAGAATGATGATAATAAAAATAACAGGTCTCAAGAGGTCTTTATGCTGCCATAATTTGTTGAGAAATAACCTCTAGAGACTACCAAGCAGCCTATGATATCAGTATTGTTATGATACTACATTGTAAAGCATATTGAGTTCTTAGTGGCTGGAAAGTAGAATTCCTAGAATATTAGAGCTAAAAGGAACCAACCTTCCTACAGTGGAGAAAATAGAAGTCTTGTCAAAAGTCAGTAACTGAATAGGGACTAAAGCTCACATCTTCTAACCTCTATTTGAGTGTTCTTACTATGGCGCTATCTTAAATGCAGAAGCAGAATAGTGAAAATGGCACTGGATAGATATATAAAAGCTCAGCTCCTATGTTTCCTCCTACCCAAAGTCTTTTCTGATTTCCTCCATTTGTTAGTGCCTTCTATTTCTTGAAATGTTTTTTTCCCATTATTTTGTATACATATTGTTTCCCCAGGATAAAATATGAGTTACTCAAGGTCAAGGACAATTTTGCTTTTTTAATCTTGTATCCCCAGCTCTAGATGGACCAAAGGAGATAGAGGCAACATGGCATAAGGGAGACAGTACTAGAATTGGACTCAGGAAGATCTGGGTTAGAATTCTACTCCAGATAAAGCTGTGTGATTCTCAGTAAGCTACTTAACTTTGCAGATCCTTAGTTTCTTCTGTTATAAAAAGTTGGTATTGGATATATATACTACACTATTTACTGGAATACAGAGCAATGCTGAGGGTATGAAATATATAGAACCTTTCATCACTGCATCCCCCTGCCCTGAGTGCTGTCACACCCACACACATCATTAGCTGTAGAAGTTCCCTGTGGTTTTCATCTCTACCTCCTCCCACCTTCTGTACTAAGCTGATTGGAAAGATCATGAGACCTGGAGCTGGAACAGATGAAATAAAATCCAGGCTCTCTGCCTGTATCAGATCAGTGGCTCTGGATAAGTCACTTGGCTCCTGGGTCCCTCAGTTTTCTAAGGTAGAAATAAATGCTTATAGACACTGTGTCATAGTAGACAGAAAGCTGGCCTCAAAAGCCAGGAAGACCTGGGTTCAAGTCCTACCTCTAACTCCCACTGCCTCAGTGGCACTGGATAAATCAGTAGGTGGTACTCTAAGCATCTCTTTAAGACTGTGTATGCAGGAAGGTGCCAACCTGATTTGGTAGAGGGAGTCTTTTTAGGTCTAGGTCTTATGCCAAGATAGCCCTAATTATAATGTTCACACTATCTACTTGGAAGGAAAGTCTTTTGGCTCATGGTAAAAATGACACTTTATATAGAGCACTGGGCCTTGAGTCAAGGAGGCTCCTCTTTCTGAGTTCAAGTCTGATCTCAAACATTTCCTAGCTGTGTGACTCTGGGCAAGTCACTTAACCCTTTTTGCCTCAGTTTCCACATCTGTAAAATGAGCTGGAGAAGGAAAAGGCAAACCACTCCAGGAAATCTGCCAAGAAAACCTCAAATGGGGTCAAGAAGAATTGGACATGACTGAAAACAACTAAATAACACATTTCAAAAAGGCCTGACTTGATGTCAGGTAGAATTTAATAGGAATGAAAGCTATGGAATCCCTCCACCCATCCATCCATCCTTCTCCCATTGATGAGTTGCTTTCAGGGTCTCCATTTTAGGGAGAGGTTCAAGCCAGCTATTCTTCATTCATCTCCTGGCTATGCTTCTGACTCTCCAGACTTTGTCTCAAGAGGAAGTAGTCTCCTCCTTTGTGAAAGCCATTGGGCAAAGGCCATTTACCAGGTACTTTAGAGAAGAGAATTTCTAATGGTTATACATTGGACTGGAGAGCTTCTAACCTCTTTTTAGCCCCTAAATCCTATGATTCTGTGCCTCTACAAGAACTAGAGAACAATGTGTTTCAGAGAACTGTTGAGAGCATGAGTATGATCATAGACTCTCCTCCCAAAAACCCCAACTTGGGTGACCTGGGAGCAAGAAAGCTGTGGGAAGCACAAGGCTGAGTCAATGAGAATAAGCTGGGGATCCAAGGGTTGCCTTGGCTGGCCATATCCAAGTCTGTCCTGCTCAACTCAGACTCCATTGGCTTCGACAACTGGCCTGGCGCCATTTGCTCTGTTTTGATTTCAAGTTTCCATCAGAAGCTTGCGCTCTGTGTGTGGTTTCCTTTTATCTTTCATTAATGGAATCCTTCTCGTTTCCAAATACCCTTCAATTAGAGTCAAGACCTTCAAAGCAGGGTTTTCATGCCAGTGTTTTTGGTGAGGCTCCGTCCACCTCTGGTTCTTTTTCTACTGGATCGTCTGCTTCTCAAATAGGAGTCACCATTAGATGAGACCATTGAGTTCTAGCCCAAAGAGCTTTAAGGTTGCTAGATTGAGAATTTAAAGAGCCTTCAGATGCCATGGAGGTCAACTCTCTCATTTTAAAGGTAAGAAAACAGGCCCAGGGAGATGAAGGGATATAACCAAGATCACAGAGCTAGTAAGTCACAGGCTTCAATAATATAGTTCCTCTGACTCTAAAATCACTCTTGCTAGAGGAAGCATGGATAGGAAGCGCTCTGGCTTTGAAATTAGGAGCACCTAAATCTGATTCTGCTACTTTAAGTGCTATCAGAGCCTTTACAAATCATCTCACCCACTCTGAGTCACATTCTAATCATCTGGAAGCTGTATCTACTACATAGGAGCAGCTAACCCAGTGGACAGAGCACTGGGCTTGGAGTCAGAAAGAATTGAGTTCAAATCCAGTCTCTCATATTTTCTAGTTGTGTGACCCTGGGAAAGCCACTTAACTCTGTTTTTCTTAGTTTCTTCATCTGTAAAATGGGGATAATAATAAGAGCACCTACCTTCCAGAGTTGTTGTGAGATCAAATGAGATAGTAATTGTAAAGTGCTTAGTACAAAGCCTAGCACCTAGTAAGTGCTAAAATGTTATCTGTTATTATTATTTTAAGGACCTGAAGAGATAATAAAGTGCTTTGCAACATTAAATCAATAAGTAGTAGTAGTAATAATAATAATATAGAATATAAAATGTATATACTATATTATACACCATTCTCATAAAAATACTAAATATTGCTATTGAGGAAAAACATAAATGTCCATAAAATAAGATATTTTGAGAATCTCTTTAATCCAAGAAAAGCAGAACCTTTGAGGATTATACTTCTCTTGAATCCTTCTTACCACCTAGGACAATACATTAGGTAAATACTTCTAGATGGAGTTAGATTTGTTTCCTGTGATATTTCTTTGACTTTGTCTCTCTCTCTCTTTCTCTGTCTCTCTCTCTCTTTCTCTGTCTCTCTCCCTCTCTCTCTGTCTCCCTCTCTCTCTCTCTGTCTCCCTCTCTCTCTCTCTCTCTCTCTCTCTCTCTCTCTCTCTCTCTCTCTCTCTCTGTCTCTCTCTCTCTCTCTCTCTCTCTGTCTCTCTGTCTCTCTCTCTCTCTCTGTCTCTCTCTCTCTCTCTCTGTCTCTGTCTCTCTCTGTCTCTGTCTCTCTCTGTGTCTCTCTCTCTCTCTCTCTCTCTCTCTCTCTCTCTCTCTCTCTCTCTCTCTCTCTCTCTCTCTCTCTCTCTCCTCCATCCTCTAGCATATTCACTTACTATTGGTACCATTCATCTGGCACTTACCACATGTTGCCTAGTGACCATTCATTTATCCATCCATTCATTTATACACTTAAAATATTCACTAAGTTCTTGTTACTTAATAACTGTGTTATTATAAGTAATTTGTGTGACTTAAGAACACAACTGGTGTTGTATTATGTGCTCAGATGATAGAGATGAAAATCAACAGTCCCTTTTAGAAATTCACTGTATAGGAAAAACACAAAGATGCATGAAACAATGTTGATTGTAATAGGGGCAAAGGAGAAACCCAGAGAAAGTTCTCTAGGAAGCTTTTCAGAAGAAAGGTCTGTTTATCTCACCTTGTTCTCTTTTTTTCTTAGTTCTAATCAAACTGGCCTGCTACATTCACTGCATACATTTCATTCCATCTCCTACCTCCACGAGTTTGTACAAGGACTCCCAAGTTTACAAGGCATTCCTTCCACTCTTCTGCATCAAAAAATACCCAATTTCCTTCAAAATATAGATCAGGTGCTATATCTCCTGATTCCCCTTATAATCCTCTTTCTCAAAAACTCTTTTAATTAAACTCTTTCATCTTAGTACCCCCCGCCAAACCCCTAAATGTGCCTTGCACAGAGTAGGTCTTTAATTAAAATTTTCTGAATTGAATTGAAAAAATACACTTTCAGTGAGGAGGATCAAGGAAGGCATTCCAGAAATGGGGGTGGTGTACACAAAAGGATGGTTCTTACAAAGGCCAGGATGAATGGAGTAAATAGCTACTTGTACCATTTGGCTAGAATATAATCAACATTAAGGGAAATAAGAGGGGAAAAGGTTTGAAAAGGTAAGAAAGGACAGGAATAAGGTTCCAGAGGGTTTTAGATGTCAATGATTTCCCTCCCAGCTGTACTTTTGACTTTCTAGACTTCACCTTGCTTTCTCTCTCTGGAATATCCCTCAACCCTTATAGTGCTTTACTCCCATTGGTAAGTCCCTTATAGTGCCTCCATTTTGGGGGAGGGGCCCAAGCCAGTCCTTCTTCATTCCCCTCCAGGTGGTGCTTCTTACTCTTGGGACTTTGACATCAAGTTTTGCATCACCACACTTGCACATACCACCTTTCCCCACCAACTCCCCAAATTTCAGTTATTTTTTATATGTTGCCTTCCCATTAGAATGTAAGTTCCTTGAGGGCAGAAATTGCTTTTTGGCTTGGATTTGTATCCTCAATACTCAGACAAATTAAATGCCAAATGAATGTTTGCTTAAAAGACTATTTTATGGAAAACTCACACAAGGCAAGTGCTCACACAAAAGTCAGAAGAGCTGATACAAGGACACTCTCAAGGTCTCTCTGAAGAACTTTAGTATTTCTTTTAAAAAAAAGAAAAACATTGACACACTGTCACCCAATGAGAAGGTCCAAGCTGGTGAAGGGACCTGAAACCAATGTTCCATGAGGAATAGTTAATAGTAGATAGTGGGGTGGCAGAAGTGTGACTATGATTGCTGTTTTTAAATATCTGTGTAATGGAGAGAAAGGATCTTGGGGTGTTTTCTTGTCCTGGGATGGAGGCAGGGGCAGGAGGGCTCTTGAAGGCAGAGCTAGGACTAGTGGGTAACATTTACAAAGAGAAAGCAGCTTTTAGCTCAATATTAGAATGAATTTCCTTAGAATTCTGGTTGATAATTCTGTGGTCTGTCTTATAGGAGGGTGAGCTTCCTGTAACTAGAAATGCTGAAGTAGAGGTTGTCAAGGAGGCTGGAGAAGGATTTCCTTCCTGTAAGATAAGCATTATCATGGTCACATATATGCTCCCTACATAACAGGACTGTTGAGAGAAAAGCTCTTTGTAATCTTGAAACAAAATGTAAACTTGAGTAATGATCAGGTCTATTATGGTCTAGTTTCTCTCCTCCAGATCCTCCTACAAAGCCCCTACTGTTTACTATGCTGGTAGAAATGGGCATCTTCAAGACAACTCTATTTCCCCTTTCTTTTCCTCTCTCTCTCTGTGTCTCTCTCTCTGTGTCTCTCTCTGTCTCTGTCTCTCTCTCCTCTCTCTCCTCCCCCCTCTCTCTTTCTCTCTGTGTCTCTCTGTGTCTCTCTGTGTCTCTCTGTCTCTGTCTCTGTCTCTGTCTCTCTCTCCTCTCTCTCTCTTTCTCCCCCCCCAACCTTTCTGTCTCTGTATGTCTGTATGTTTGTGTGTGGTCTCTCATGAGCCTCGGTAAAGGCTTCTTTGGGCAAAGGAATGATGCCAAATTGGGGACAGACAGTTGGGTGATGTCCAAGCGTGGCTTTACAAACAAGGTACCAGAGAAGTGAGGTCTTTCTTGTCAAAATTCTTTTAAAAAGCTGATGATAGAATGTCACCCCATGGCCAGTATTAAATCAGGGCCAAAACAACTTAATGAGGCATTCTGATGGCGAAGGAGATCGATAGGACAACTTCTTTCCCGTCGAGGGGCTTTCAGGAAGTGAAGGAAGATGAGAAGTTAACTGCCTTTCTGTCGCTGGGGAATTTGGTATTTAAAAAGTGACTGCGATTAATTACCCCTGATGAATCGGGTCAGAGACAAAGCTTGGTCAGGCATTCAATGAGAGGAAACAACTCAACATGGAAAGAGGATCATCAGTTCAGAGCTAGAAACTTAGGGATTCTCGAATCCAGGGGCTCTTAAGCAAGGGGTCCATGAATTTAAAACTTTTTAATATTTTAATTTAAAAAAATTAATTTTGCATTTTGTGTAGTTTCCTTTATAATCATATATATTTTGTGAATACAAGGTTTATCTGACTGCCAAAGGGATCCTTGGCCCAAAGAAGGTCAAGAATTTCTAATTTAGGAGGGGCAAAGTGGCTCAGTGGATTGAGAGCCAGCCATGGAGATGGGAGGTCCTGAGTTCAAATATGGCCTCAGACATTTCCTAGCTGTGTGAACTTGGGTAAGTCAATTAACCCCTGTTGCCTAGCCTATACCACTCTTTTGCCTTGGAACCAATACCTAGTATAGATTCTAAGACAGAAGATAAGAATTTAAAAAAAATCTCTGACAGTCCAATGCTATCAATTTACAGATGAGAAACCTGAGGCCCAAAGAGATAAAAATGACTTACCCAAGGTCATACAAGTAGCAAAAAAAAAAAAAAATCAGGATCTGAAACCTGGTCATTGGCCTGTAAATGTAGCCTTTCCTCCCTGACTAATTCTCTGCATTAAATAGATAGTAACTCCTGAGGAACTTTTAACCTGAAGAAGATGCCCCAGGTCTGACTTCCCCTTGACTCACTTTTATCCTTTTCATTTTTTATCCTGTTTATTTTAACTCCAAGTTTAAAAAAAAAAAGAATGGGGGGGGGAGAATCAGGGGAAAGAGGGAGAGGCAAAGCTACATTGGAGGTCCTGGGTTCAAATTTGGCTTCAGATATTTTCTAGTTATGTGATCCTTCCTGGACAAGTCACTTAACTCCATTGACCTAGTACTTACTGCCCTTCTATTGTAGAATCAAAGACAGAAAGTAAGGATTTTTAAAAAATGAATAAAGAAAAAGGATGGGAAATGTTCTTGCCATGAGCCAGGCATCATTTTTTGTGTTTGGGTTGATAAATCCTGCAGTTAGATTTACAAGAGACTGTGCCTCTCACCTTCTATTTACACCATCTGTATCTTGGTGCTGCCTCTGCCTTTAGAACATAAACTCCTTCAGGGCAAGTACCATATTTTTTACCTTTTGTTGTGTCCCTAAAACCATATAGTAGGTGCTTAATAAATGCTCATTGACTTACTTGCTGTGTGCACCCACTACTGTGCTAAGCCTGGGGATACAGTGAGATAAATGAGGCAGGTGCTGCAGATGCTGAAGCTCTTCACAAACAGAATTCCCACATCCTCCCATACCGGGTGACTCATCCACATCCTCCCACCATTGCAGGTCCACCTTGTGTGCAGAGTCCCTTTGGCACATTTCCTTGACCTTGCAGGAGGTATCAATGGAACATCCAAGCCATGGCCATGGTTATCCCATTTTCTCCAAGCTGTAGATTCCCCCAAAGCATCCTCAACATCTCTTTACTTGTAGAATACACGGCAGCCAGCCAGTGCACCTCTCTGTTGCCTTTGGGTGCGCCATGTTTCAGGCTGTACAACAGCAAGGTTATTGGTGCCCAAACACTGGCCTCAGTTCCAGGGATCAGCTTCGTACTACTAAGATAAAGATGGACCCCTCCCAAGGAAATCCAGCTGCCTCTCTCCCTTCTGTCAAGTGGTCAAGTCTCCAAGCAAGAACCCTAACGATACACATATATATGGACATGGACAATGTGGAGATTTTTTCTTTCAACTCTCACCTTCCATCTTAGAATCAATACTCTATATTGGTTCCCAGGTAGAAGAGCATTAAGGGCTAGGCAATGGGGGTTAAGTGACTTGCCCAGGGTCACCTGTTCATTGGGTCTTGAATTAAACAACCTTTCTTCTTAGATCCCTAAAATTCCTAAAAATCCATCTCATCCTGTGAATTCTCAGTCCCATGTTTCGGTATGCCAGGACATGAATAATAGCCCTTGCCAAAATGAATTCTGATTTTGGGTTATGAGACCCGTATTCAAGGAGAGCAGCTGGTGTCCATTAGAAGATGATCTGATTTGCACATTGGGGGATGCCAGGCTTCCCAACTGGATTTGTTGCTCAGAGGTAGTTTGGCGGTTCAGGCATTCCCCTTAAGCAGGGACTGGCCGTGAATAGCTTTCACAGTGTGTTCAGAAACCTCAGGAACGGGGCTTGATTTGCTATTCTCCATTGTGCCAAGGAGGCCAGCCTCAGGACTGGGTCATGCCATGGGAAAGCAGACCCTAGGCTTTGGAACTGAGACAATCCCTTCTGTTCTCACCCTCCAAACACACACTCGGAGCACAATGAAGAGCGGGAGTGGAAGGACTGGGAAGCAGGAAGAATGTGACTGCCTGCAAGGCCACACAGCTCCCCAGCATGCTGAAAAGATGGAACATTAAAAAAACGAGGCAGGAGTGCTCCGTCCTTGAAAGCTACCAGAGAGTCGACAGTGAAGACAAATAGATGTTTAGAAAGTTAGAACAAAGCCCAGAATGCCAACTACACAGAGCCAGAGAGGTCCAGCCACTATGAGGCTTCAAATTTCTCGATGAAAATCTTAATTTACTGAGTCAACAAGAAAGGCCCAAGGTTCAGAGGCACAGGGGCAGTGATCCTCTAGGCTTTTTTTTTTTTTTTAAACCTTTACCTTCTGTCTTAGAATCAGTGCTATGCATTGCTTCCAAGGCAGAAGAGTGATAAAGACTTAGGGAGGTTAAGTGACTTGCCCAGAGTCCCATAGCTAGAAAGTGTCTGAGGTCAGATTTGAACCTAGGATCTTCCCATCTTGAGCCCTGGCTCTGATTCCATTGAGTCACTTAGCTGCCTCAGTGATCCTCTTGTCTTGAAAGAGCAAAATCAAATGCAGCATGGCAGCAGGGTTAACCCCAAAGACTTCCTCCCCTTTGGGAGCAGGAATATTAATACTAGCAATATAATGTGGATGCTGGGCACTGTGGTGTAGGGGATGGAGTTCAGGAAGACCTAGGTTTAAATATTTATTGGGACACGAGATATGTGACCCTGAGTGGGTTATTTAACTTCCCAAGGGCTCAGGTGGCAGGGAGAGTTCCTGTACTGGGAATTCCCCACAAATGGCACAGACTTTCCTAGTATGTATGTAGGATTATTCATTCATAGCAAAACAATGAAGCCTGGGCTTCCATGGCAAGAGTTGATCAGAAATGTTTGGGACCCAAAGGAAATCTCTACCTAGAGGCCAGATTTCTCAGGCTAAGAGAAGCAGAATGGTGGGGTGCAAAGAACTGGGAGCTGACGTCACAAGTGGGGTGATGGTTTCAAACTCTGCCTCTGACACATACAAGCTTGAGCAACTATGGGCCAATCACTCTATCTCTGAGCCTCAGTTCCTTCATCTATAAAATGGACATGATAATGCATGTGTAGGCCACCTTACTGGGGTGATGGAAAGACAGCATGATGATGTTGAGAGAGCCTTGGATTTGTATTGTAGGTTTTGTCTGTGCCCTGTCTTAATCATGGGACTCTGTCTAAGTCACAGGGGTACAGTATGTCAGGACCATAATCTGAGAGCTGGAAGGAAGCTCAGAGGCCATATCATGCAATCCCTCAATTTTAGAGGTGAGGGAAATGATCCTCAGAAGTGAAATGACTTGTCCATAGTCATAGAGCTAGGAAGCATCAGAATTTACACATAAACTTCGGTTTTCCTGACTCCAACTTTGAAACTCCCCCCAAATTCATCACTTTTTAGATTGTTTCCCCACCTATAAAATGATGACATGTTGTAATAATGCTTACATGCCCCCCCCCATCTTATTAGACAGGAAAGAGCTTAGTCAATAGATCCTATGATAAAACAGAAACTCTGACCATGAGGCAAGCCTAGGATTCTTAATTCCATCTGATAGAGGAGGGACCTGAACCAGAGAGGCAAAGGGGCTTGGTCAAAGTCATGCACAGGAAGAGAGGTAGAGCTGAGACTGACAATGACACCACAACGTCCCCTTTCTTCAGGAACCTTGGGCTTTCTGACATTTTGAATATATATGGGTGCAGACCTGACTATTTAGGGAGAGGAAGAATCTCACAAAATGTCAGAGCTTGGAGAGTCCTTAGAACATGGAATATCAGAGGTGGGAGAGTCCTTAGAACATGGGCTATCAGAGGTGGGAGAGTCCTTAGAACCCAAGATGTCAGAGGTGGGAGAGTCCTTAGAACATGGAATATCAGAGGTGGGAGAATCATCAGAACATAGATTATCAGAGGTGTGGAAGTGCTGAGAACCCAAGATGTCAGAGGTTGGGGAGTGCTGAGAACACAAGATGTCAGAGGTGGGAGAGTCCATAGAACATGGAATATCAGAGGTGGGAGAGTCCTTAGAACCCAAGATGTCAGAGGTGGGAGAGTCCTTAGAACATAGAATATCAGAGGTGGGAGAATCATCAGAACATAGATGATCAGAGATGTGGAAGTGCTGAGAACACAGGATGTCAGAGGTGGGGGAGTGCTGAGAACACAAGATGTCAGAGGTGGGAGAGTCCATAGAACATGGAATATCAGAGGTGGGAGAGTCTTTAGAACATGGAATATCAGAGGTAAGAGAATCCTTAGGACAGAGAATGTCAGAGACAGAATGGACTTTTAGGATCTCTGAGTGGCTACTCCAACCTTCTTATTTTCCAGAGAACAGGGAGGCCCAGAAAGGTGCAATGTTTTGCCCAGCATCACATGACTACAGTAAGGACCTGAACCGGGTTCCCAAAATCTAAGGCCAAAGATCTTTCAGCACCACCAGATGCCTTTGTCCAGGTTCTCTTCCCTTTTTGCCTTTCCCTGTCTCCAACTGAAGTAGCCCAGCTTGGGAAGGCCACCCAAAGGCAGAGACCTTATTTACACCCATTTCTTTTCACTGGTTTTCGACTTCTTTCACTGGATGAAGGTAGCTCTGAAATCCCAGATTAAACACTTAATCTGCCCTGAAGGAACATTAATGCTGCAGAGACTGAAGAGGCTCAGGGGGTCTAAGGGCCCCAAAGAAGGGATTTTCCCACAGCCTGGGAGCAGAGTCTCTGCAGCTCTAGCAACAGGGCCCTGGTGACTGTGTGCTTCTTTAGAAATGTTAATGATACTGCAAATAGGCATGTCAGAAGCCCTTGTAAACTGTCAGGGAAGTGAGCAGAGGCCGCTGCCCTGGAATGAAGAGACTCGTGTGTCTGCACCCCCTCCAGTCTCCTCAGTAAACAGAAGAGCCCACCAGGGCACTAATCCTGTTTACCAGGCCATGGACGGTGTAGGGGGAGGATGGACAGACATCCTATAGGGGAGAGACTAGCCACAGATTCTCAGAGCTGCAGAGGCCTTCAGGATTCTATCCAGTAACACCCCATGCATTTGATAAAGAAATGGGTCCTAAAGGAACAGAAATGACTAAGGTTTTATATATATATATTTATAGAGAGAGAGAGAGAGAGAGAAAGAGGGGTAGAGACAGACAGACAGACAGACAGACAGAGACAGAGAGAGAGACAGAGAGGAGAGAACTTGCATTTATATAGTACTTTAAGAGTTTCAAATTACTTTAGGAATATTATCTTCATTTTATTCTCACGACCCTGGAAGGTAGATGTGTTATTATCCTTAGTTTATAGTTGAGGAAACTGAGGTGACTAGAGGTGACTTGCCCTCATTCCTAAGTGAGGTTGGATTTGAACTCAAGTTTGGTACCCTATTATCCATTGTGCTACTAACTGCCTTCTTTTTTGATAGTCTTTTTAATTTTTTTTAAAATCCTTACCTTCCATCTGAGAATCAATATTGTGTATTGGTTCTAAGGAAGAAGAATGGAAAGGTCTAATAATGGGGGTTAAGTGACTTTCCCAGGGTCACACAGCTAGGAAGTGTCTGAAGTCATATTTGAACCCAGGACTTTCCATCTCTGGGCCTGGCTCTCAATCCACTGAGCCAATCTGCTGTCCCCTTTAATATTCTTTTTGCATTACTTCTCAGTAACCTTGGGCAAGTCATTTAACCCTGTTTGCCTCAGTTTCCTAATCTGTAAAATGATGGAGGAGGAAATAGCAAACTACTTCAATATCTCTCCCAAGAAAACCCCAATCACAAAGATCTGACACAACTGAAAAAACTAAACAACACAACCACCACAAAAACATCTTGGATCAGTCTAGCCCTGGCCTCCTGTCCCTCTGAAAGACCAGGAGTTGCCTTTACAGCTTGACTCCAACCTACCTTTCTAGCAATATTTTATATCATTTCTCTCCAAGCATTCTATGATCTGGACAAATAGTCCTTCTTACTGTTTCTTGCATGTGGGACCTTCTATCTTCTGTCTCCCATCCTTTGTTCTGATTGTTCCACTTCCTTCTCTTCCTCACCATCTCCCCCCACCCCATCACCCTAGAGTGTTCTTCCTCTTCATCTTTACACTATTAGGACTCCTTAGTTTCTTTGATGCTTCAACTGTCACCTTCTAGATGATAGCTCTCCTGATCTTCCCAGTGGCTAATCCAACCTGCCCCCCATGACCTTGTAATTCAAAATATTTTGCATATTCTTAGGTAAGTACATGTTATTTCTCCCTGAGAGAATGTCAGCTCTTTGAATTTGAGGACAGGGTCTGTATCCTACTTGTTGATGCATCCCTACTCCCTGGTACACAGTAGATGCTTCATTGGTTCTTGTCAGTAGATGGATTAGATTGTCAATCCACTGATATTCTTATCATGGGAGTTGTTTGCCCATAAAGGATTTGTGACCTGATTGAAGTAAGATAGCCTTTAGTGTCTGCCAATATCTAAAAACTGTGCTAGATTGGATGGGGATAGGGGTGTGAGTCTGGATGGTGGTGGTACCCTAGGCAAAAGCAGCACCCTCTCAGCATTCAGTGAAGGTTCTCTGCTAGCTGATTCTACCTTTCTAGCCTCCCTTCACTGTTATGCACTTGGTAACATTCTCTAGCCCAAATGGACTCCTAGTTGTTCTCTGGAATTTGCCATGATACATCCTGTCTCCATGCCCAGTTGAGGTTTCCTGAGCTCATCTTTCCAAATTGTTCTCTCCTTTCAAGAATTAACTCAGGAACAACCTCCATGAAGGATTCTTTCATCTCTCCCAGACAAACATGTTTTCTTCATCTTCAAATCATCAGAGATCTCTTTGTCTTGTCCTTTCCCATGTCCCCAGTGTCCTATCACTCTCTTAAACCATTCGACTCTGGGTATAGGTGGTATTTTCTGTCCTGACTCTCCTTACTTTCACCTCCTTCAGGAGAAAACAGGTTTCTCAAGAATAGAGATCATGCCATTTTTTATGTTGCTTATCCCCAGTGCTTTCAGGGTTTCAGGGTTTCCCTTCTCAGCATTCTTCCCACCATGTCATCCTCCTCCCTCCCACCAGAAAATTCAGACTCTGATTGGTGATCATTTGTCTTATCTCACCAGGGTTACCTCCCCAGGAGTTTCCTCACTATGGCCCTATATGAATTCTTCACCTTCACGTTCTCATTCCTTCCTATATTTTGTCTTCTTTCATCAGAGTATAAGCACACTGAAGGTAAGGATGCTCTCATTTGCTTTTTTATACTCAGCAGTCAGTAAAGTATATTGTACACAGCAAATTATTTATCTTTATTTATCCTCATTTTTTAAAACTCCACTATTCTTCCAATACTATTACATGGCTGAGAGTTTTAGAAAACTATAGTCCTTGAAGAAATTAATTTCAGAACTCAGAGATTCTCTGTTAACTCCAGAGAGTAACAGAGAGATGTATGGAGGACCCATTACAAAGAACAAAGCAGTAGAAATGGAATTAACTTTTTCTCTAGCCTGGAATGTCCTCCCTCTTTGCCTCAGATACCCAGCATCTTTGGTTTCCTCCAGGATCTATCCAAACACCATCTGCTACAAGAAATCTCTTCTGATGCTGTTCATCTGCTAGAACCCCTTCTAATTACCCAGCATATACATGTATATCTGCCTATAGACATGTCTCTCCCAGTTGAATATCAGCTCCTTGAAAGTAAGGATTATTGCAATTTTGTATCATATCTCCAGTCCCTATCACATATTTTGGTATGCAGTAGGTACTTAATAAATGTTTATTGATTAATAAACAATATCAGAGAGCCAAATAGATGATGAGTACAGAGGGCAGAAGATAAGTGATGGACAGTCCACATGTTTCAAATCCATACAATGTCAGAGCATGAGGATGGCTTCTTAACTCCATCGAGTGGACTTCTTGTGAGGAATTTAAGGAAGGAAATGGATGCAAGTTACCCAGAATGGACATATAAATAGGTGGAAACTGCCCTTTTAGATGGAATGGCCACACTGATGAGATCGCATTGGAAAAATGGAATATGCCCAGTGCCCAACATGGTGCCCACCACAGCCACTTAATTCACATGTGGTGCCTGAAGTGATAAGTGATGTGAAAGCACTTGAACCAATGCATTAAATTAAGGCTATAGGGATCTCCTTCCATTTTCTTTTTTTTTCTTTCTTCCCCCCTCCCCATTTTGACCATGGCAATCTTTCTGGTGATAGTTAGTGAGGGGAGAGAATCTAATGAGTCACCCAACTCAAGCACTTTCCCCACATCCATATCAAGGAGAGTCATCCCTGTTTGAGATCCTCCAAGGACTACAGAGCTCAGGAGGCCTTTGCCAGAACTTATCTGGGACCCTCCAAGTGACTGGGCTGGGATCTGGAAATTCTTACAGGAACAACTGGATGCCACACTATGGTAAATCTCAAGATCACGATTTTACAGCTAGCAGGAACCTCACAGAACATCTAGTCTGAGACTTCTTAACCTTTAAGGACCCCTTAGGCAGTCTGGAAAAGCCTATGGACCCCCTTTCAGAAGCTTATTTTCTTCATGCACGAAGTAAAATACATGGACAATTATACTGAAACAGCTAAAATATATGTAATAGTTAAAAATAGATATATTATGTATGTAAGCTATATATTAAACATGTAACACATATAAACATGTATTTTACACACATGTGCACACATGTTCATAAGAAGCTCTGATTTAGATCAACCCTGTTACTTAATGGATGAGGAAACAGGCTCAGAGAAGAAGGAAAGTCACTTGTCTATCCCAGGTGGGATAGCTAGTAGGTGACGGGACCAGAATTCGGAACCGGGTAGGCTGATTTCAAATCCATCATTTTTTATCCATTGTCCTAGATTGTTCTTGCTCCCAGCCCCAGCCAAACATTCAAGGCTTGTGGTAGAGATTTACCAGGCCCTGTTACAATTTCCTGAAACTTTTCTTTGTTGGTGCAATTGAATGAACAAATTGAAAAACAAGACAGACTTCTTATTCCAAAAAAAAAAAAAAGCATCTGGACTTGCTAAATTGAGAACTCCATTAAAAGAAACAATACCGGATTCCTATGGAACCTTTAAGTGTGATTTTTCTTTTCCCTGATAAAGTATTGATGCCAAGCAGCAGTCTTGCCCTACTTTCTCAGCCTAAGGGAGCCAACTCTCAATTATCCATGGTCACTGAGTGTGGGACCAGAAAAGGAAGATGTCTATGGGTAATGGAAATCCACAGATAATCCTCCAATTCACACTAGGCACACAGCACTGGAAGGAACTTTAAATGTCATCTATTCCAAGTCTTTCATCTTTCTGGGAAGAAAAGTGAGGTGATCACCCCAGAGGTGATTTACCCAAGGTTATATGAGTAGTTGACAAGGATATGAAGCTGGGTCCTCTTATTCTTCAGGCTTCTTTCCACTGGACCATACTATGTCTAAATAAATATTAATCTCTCCAGATCATGCACTGCCAGAGTAATAGCCTGGGTAATAAATATGATAGGTAACCTTATTAGTAAATAAGGAG